>NC_053394.1:244638829-244938829 GCF_905171765.1 Bufo bufo | reverse complement strand
GAATGTTTTGCAGACTGTGGTAGGGGTTCAAGGTGTGGGTGTTGGGGGAGGTCAGGGAGAGTTAATTGGGGGCATTAGCCAGCTGTTAGGGAGTTTGGCGGGATGGGTGGCCGCCTTGGGGGGGTCAGGGGCGGCAGGTGTGTCTCCGTTGCCGGCGTGGGGGGGGGCAGGTGGCTTCTCAGGGGCCGGGCGGGGTTGGCGGGGGGATTCCGGTGGCGGCGGGCCGGGTGAGTGAGGCAGTTTCGGTGCAGACGCAGGCCGGTGGGGAGGAGGAGAGGCGCAAGGTAGATGATGCGGCGCAGGGGGAAGTTTATGTTTGTTTTGAGGGTCCCTTGGGGGCGCATTTGAAGCAAGAGGTGAAGGAAAAGGTTTGGAAGGGGGAGTATATAGAGATTTTCTCTGTGTTGCCGCTGGAACGGTTTAATCTGGATAGGGCGCGTCGTGAGGAGGGGAAGAAGGAGGAGGAGGAGAAGCGGCGGTATCGCTTGATCCCGCGCACGTTCTCAAATTGGTTGCAGGCTTTTGCGATACTGGCCAGCGTGATTGGGGAAAGGGCGCCGGAGTGTTGCTCGGCGTTATTTTGCTACATGGATGCGATCGGGGAAGCGTACCGGGTGTATGGGGGTGTAGGATGGCTCCGGTACGATGAGCAATTTCGGCAGAGAAAAGCGGTCCGCCCATCTATGAGGTGGGACCATAAGGATATTGGGTTATGGATGTGGGTAACGGCGCCGGGGCGGCAGGGGCAGTCCTTTCGGGGGGATGGGGGTCCCGGGGCGGGAACATCAGGTGCGGCAACAGCAGTGGCAAAGGGGCTGTGTTTCCTCTTCAATGAGGGAACCTGCAAATTCGGTGCCAAGTGCAAATTTAAGCACGAGTGTACCAACTGTGGGGGGGACATGGAGCGGCACGGTGTTTCAAGGGGGGACGGCAGCAGGGGGGGAATGGTGGAAAAGGGCAGGACGCCGGTGCGGGTGGCAGAGATGTTGCCGTTTCTAGATAGGTACCCGGATAGGGCTGCAGCGCAGTTGTTGTGGGAAGGTTTTAGTTGGGGTTTTAGGATCCCGTCGGATCCGGGGCCGGTTCCGTTCGTGGGGCGAAATTTGCGCTCGGCGGGGGATCATCCGGGGGTGGTGGCGGAAAAATTGGCAAAGGAGGTGGGATTGGGGAGGATGGATGGCCCATTTTTGGTGCCGCCTTTGCCTAATTTTAGGGTTTCACCTTTGGGGGTGGTTCCGAAGAAAGAACCGAACAAGTTTCGGTTGATTCATCACCTGTCATACCCAAAGGGGGCGTCGGTCAATGAGGGCATTGATCCCGAATTATGTTCGGTGGTCTATACCTCGTTTGATGCGGCTGTGGAGTGGGTTCGGAGGTTGGGGCCGGGGACTTTGCTGGCAAAAACGGATATCGAAGCGGCGTTTCGGCTGCTTCCGGTGCATCCAGATAGCCTGCATTTGTTGGGGTGTTTTTGGGAGGGGGGTTTTTATGTAGACAGGTGTTTGCCGATGGGTTGCTCCCTGTCCTGCGCGTACTTTGAGACGTTTAGTTGTTTCTTGGAGTGGGTGGTGAAGGAGGTGGCAGGGAGCGTGTCGTTCATCCATTATTTGGATGATTTTTTGTGTTTGGGTCCGGCGGATTCTCGGGTTTGTGCGGTGTTGCTGGCTACGTTGCAGTCAGTGTTTGCGTCTTTTGGGGTCCCTTTGGCGGAGGGTAAGACGGTGGGGCCCACTACGGAGCTTAGTTTTTTGGGGATCATGTTAGATACGGTGGATATGGAGTGTAGGCTGCCGGAGGACAAGCTGGTGGATTTACGGGCGGTAGTGGCCGGGGCAAGCCGGTTGGTGAAGATTCGTTTGCGTGATTTGCAGTCATTGCTAGGTAAATTGAACTTTGCATGTCGGATTATGCCCATGGGGCGGATATTTTGTAGGCGGTTGGCGGCTGCGACCGCGGGGGTGACTGCTCCGCATCACTTTATTCGTTTGGGGAAGAAGTTGAGGGGGGATCTGGTGGTGTGGGCCCGGTTTTTGGAGGAGTTCAATGGGAGGGCGTTGGTTTTGGGGGATGCAGTGGATAGTGTGGATTTTGACCTTTTTTCAGATGCGGCGGGGGGGGGTTGGTTTTGGGGTCTATTGTAACGGGCAGTGGTGTGCGGATCGCTGGCCTTCATTGTGGGTGGAGAGGGGTTGGGTCAAGAACGTCGCGTTGTTAGAATTGTTTCCCATTGTGTTGGCATTGGAGTTGTGGGGGGACAAGTTTAGGAATAAAAAGGTGCGTTTTCATTGTGACAACTTGGGGGTGGTGCAGGCAATTAATCAGTTGTCGGCTTCATCTCCGCAGGTGGTGAAGTTGTTGCAGCATATGGTTTTGAGTTGTTTGTCATTGAATGTTTGGGCAGTGGCAGTACATGTGCCAGGTGTGTCTAATGGTATTGCGGATGCTCTTTCTCGTTCGCAGTGGGATCGTTTTCGGCAGTTGGCGCCAGACGCGGATGTCGTCGGGATGGAGTGCCCGGGGTTGTTGTGGGAGATATTGGAGGTACGGTGAGCAGGCTGTTTAGGGCGTCCCTGTCGGCTGGTACGTGGGCGGCGTACGATACGGCATGGGTTGCTTGGAGGGAGTGGTGTGGGATGTTGGGTATGGATGTGGATGCGGGGGAGGTTCCTTTAGTGTTGTTCCTGGGATGGAAGAAGGAGGAGGGTTGGTCAGTGGCGAGGATTAATAAGTGCATGGCGGGGCTGGCGTTTACGTTTCGGTACGGGGGTTGGTGGACTGTACCAAAGCTTTTGTGGTGCATCAGGTGTTAAAGGGCTGGCGGAGGGGGTGGAGGTCGGAGGACCGGCGTCGGCCGGTGTCCTTTGATTTGTTGCTGAAGCTGGGGGTGCAGGTGGAGCTGGTTTGCAGCTCAGGGAGTGAGGTTCGCTTGTTTAAGGCTGCTTATTCGCTGGCATTTTTTGGGGCATTTCGGTTGGGGGAGCTGGTGAGTGGGAGTGTTCGCTGTGCGGGAGGTTTGCGGGACGATGATGTGGATGTGTTCCCAGATCGAGTGGTGATTCGGCTGAGGGCGTCAAAGACGGATCAGGAAGGGCGGGGTCGTTGTGTCTGTTTGTTTGCTGTTCCGGGCTGTGCTATGTGCCCGGTGGTTTGTTTGAGGGAGTATGGTGCGGGGTTACGGGAGACGGGGGCCCCTTTGCTCAGGCATGAGAATGGGGCGTTTTTGTCCCGGTTTCAGTTTGTGGCTGTGTTGAAGAGGTGTTTGCGGAACCTGTGGGTGGACCCAGGGTGTTACACGGGTCACTCTTTCAGGATTGGGGCAGCCACCGAGGCTGCACGGAGGGGTGTGAGTGATGAGGTGATTCGGAGGATTGGGCGGTGGGAATCTGATAGGTTCCGGTCATACGTGAGGCTTGGGGTAGTGTGAGGGGTGGTGGTTAGGGCTTGCTTTCTGATGTTGATTGTTTCTTTTGTATTTTAGGTCATTCGCCGGCGTTGGTGTGGATTATCGGCCATTCCTTTGTGTTCTGGGGGGCGATTCAGGCGGACGTGAGGCCTAACGGGCGGCAGTTGGGGATTGGCAGGGAGGTTGCGGCCGTCCGGTGGATGGGCTATAGAGGTATGTTGTGGGGCGGGGTTTTGAGGGAAGTGCATCGTTTTGTTCAGCTGGACCGTCCCCCGAATGTCTTGGTCGTGCACGCAGGTGGTAACGATTTGGGGGTGAAGCCGGTAAGAGAGTTGATAAGGGACATTAAATTTGATTTTCTGAGGTTGTGGGCCTTGTTCCCGGGGCTGGTGGTAGTGTGGTCGGATATTGTCCCAAGGAAGTGTTGGCGGGAGGCGCGTTCGGTGGAACGGATCAATAGGGCTCGTATTAAGGTGAATAGGGCGGTAGGTAAGTTTGTGGCTCGGAATGGGTCGGTGGTGGTGAGGCATTTTGATCTGGAGTCGGGGGAGGGAGCGTATTGGAGAGCGGATGGTGTTCACCTTAATGCGGTGGGGGTGGATTTGTGGGCCCTGGGTTTGCAGGGTGGAATTGAGCGAGCATTGGTGGTGTGGAGGGGCGCGCAAGCTTGAGGTAGGTGGGTCAAGTTGCGCGTCTGTGGCGGTAGGAGGTCCTGGAAGCTGGGCTATGACTTGGTGTCTTGTGGATGGGAGGGCCTCAATTGGTGGGGCTGGACTCCCAGGTTTCGGTAATCGGGAGGTTAAAAGGGGATACAACACTCGGGGGTCTCCGAGCTGGTGTGGTGCGGCTGGAGGCAAGTTGTACTTACCCGGGTGTTTTTGGTGCACTTGTTTTAGAGTGTAACTAGGGCTTTCAGGACCTCCTTCGTCGGGTTCATGATGGACATGTGTTTATTGTTAATGTTATGTTATGTTAATAAAAGGCTGCTGTGGCCATTTAATTCCAGTACCTGCCTCAGTGTATTTATTGGGGTAAAAAAGGGGGGTGGGGCTGGTTGAGTGTTTGGGGTGGGAAAGGGTATGTAGGACCCGAGTGGACTTCCCCAATAACCCTATCAAGTGCAGCTGTACTGGGGGGCGACAGCCTTTAGGGGAGGCTGCCATGATGGGTTTTGGGGAACGAGGGGACGTGGGGTAATGGAGTGTGGACGGGTGAGGTGAGGTAGGGGTTAAAATGGTGGGAAGTAGCGGCCGAGGTGGAGGGGTGGAGCTAAGGGTTTATATGGGTGGCGCCAAGGGCTATCCGGCGCCATCTTGATTTGGAAGCAAGCTCCCACCCACCCTCCCTGTTTTTGGGTTTCAATATTGCTGGGTGATTTGGTGATTGAGTCTGTTTGTCACGGCAGGGGTGGCGGTAGGAGGTCCTGGAAGCTGGGCTATGACTTGGTGTCTTGTGGATGGGAGGGCCTCAATTGGTGGGGCTGGACTCCCAGGTTTCGGTAATCGGGCGGTTAAAAGGGGATACAACACTCGGGGGTCTCCGAGCTGGTGTGGTGCGGCTGGAGGCAAGTTGTACTTACCCGGGTGTTTTTGGTGCACTTGTTTTAGAGTGTAACTAGGGCTTTCAGGACCTCCTTCGTCGGGTTCATGATGGACATGTGTTTATTGTTAATGTTATGTTATGTTAATAAAAGGCTGCTGTGGCCATTTAATTCCAGTACCTGCCTCAGTGTATTTATTGGGGTAAAAAAGGGGGGTGGGGCTGGTTGAGTGTTTGGGGTGGGAAAGGGTATGTAGGACCCGAGTGGACTTCCCCAATAACCCTATCATGTCTAACTCTTGTATTGGACTGTAAGAAATGCAGCAAAGGCCGCAAATGTATTATCTTGCCCAAAATGGGTGTCTTTTTTAATACCAGAATATAACAGCAGTATCTAACGCTTGTATTGGACTGTTACAAATGCAGCAAAATCCCAAAATGTATTATCTTGCACAAAATGGGTCTTTTTTCAAACCCTGAACATAACTGCTGTATTTAAAACTTGTTTTTGACTGTCACAAATTCAGCAAAGGACCAAAAATGTATTATCTTGTAAAAAATGGGTGTTTTTTTCAAACCCTGAATATAACTGCAGTATTTAAAGCTTGTATTTGACTGTCACAAATGCAGCAAATGCCCCAAATGTAGGGTCTTGTAAAAAATGGGTGTTTTTTTTTAATCCAGAATATAACTGCAGTATTTACAGCTTGTATTTGACTGTCACAAATTCAGCAAATGACCCAAAATTTGTGTTTTTTTAATACCAGAATATAACAGCAGTATCTAACGCTTGTATTGGACTGTCAGAAATGCAGCAAAGGCCGCAAATGTATTATCTTGCCCAAAATAGGTATTTTTTTTAATACCAGAATATAACAGTAGTGTCTAACGCTTGTATTGGACTGTCAGAAATGCAGCAAAGGCCGCAAATGTATTATCTTGCCCAAAATGGGTGTTTTTTTAAATACCAGAAATTTAACAGCAGTATCTAATGCTTGTATTGGACTGTCAGAAATGCAGCAAAGGCCGCAAATGTATTATCTTGCCACAAAATGGGTCTTTTTTCAAACTCTGAATATAACTGCAGTATTTAAAACTTGTATTTGACTGTCACAAATGCAGCAAATGCCCCAAATGTAGGGTCTTGCAAAAAATGGGTGTTTTTTTTTTAAACCAGAATATCACTGCAGTATTTACAGCTTGTAATTGACTGTCACAAATTCAGCAAATGACCCAAAATAGGTGTTTTTGTTAATACCAGAATGTAACAGCAGTATCTAACGCTTTGTATTGGACTGTCAGAAATGCAGCAAAGGGCCAGCAAATATATTATCTTGCCAAAATGGGTGTGTATTTTTAATACCAGAATATAACAGTAGTGTCTAACGCTTGTATTGGACTGTCAGAAATGCAGCAAAGGCCGCAAATGTATTATCTTGTCCAAAATGGGTGTTTTTTTAATAACAGAATATAACAGCAGTATTTAACGCTTGTATTGGACTGTCACAAATGCAGCAAAGTCCCAAAATGTATTATCTTGCACAAAATGGGTCTTTTTTCAAACCCTGAATATAACTGCAGTATTTAAAACTTGTATTTGACTGTCACAAATTCAGCAAAGGACCAATAATGTATTATCTTGCAAAAAATGGGTGTTTTTTTTTAAACCCTGTATATAACTGCAGTATTTAAAGTATGTATTTGACTGTCACAAATGCAGCAAAGGCCCCAAATGTAGGGTCTTGCAAAAAATATATATATTTTTTAAATCCAGAATATAACTGCAGTATTTACAGCTTGTATTGACTGGCACCAATTCAGCAAAGGACCGAAAATGTATTACTTGCAAAAAAATGGGTGTTTTTTTAACCCAGAATATAACTGCAGTATTACAGCTTGTATTGACTGGGTACAAATTCAGCAAATGACTCAAAATGTATTATCTTGCAAAAATTGGTGTTGTTTTAAACCCTGAATATAACTGCAGTATTTTAAAACTTGTATTTGACTGTCACAAATTCAGCAAAGGACCAAAAATGTATTATCTTGCAAAAAATGGGTGTTTTTTTAAACCCTGTATATAAGCTGCAGTATTTAAAAGCATGTATTTGACTGTCACAAATGCAGCAAAGGCCCCAAATGTAGGGTCTTGCAAAAAATATATATTTTTTTTAATCCAGAATATAACTGCAGAATTTACAGCTTGTATTTGACTGTCACAAATTTAGCAAAGGACCAAAAATGTATTATCTTGCAAAAAATGGGTGTTTTTTTTAAACCCTGAATATAACTGCAGTATTAAAGCTTGTATTTGACTGTCACAAATGCAGCAAAGGCCCCAAAATGTAGGTTCTTGCAAAAAATTGGTGTTTTTTTAAACCCAGAATATAACTGCAGTATTTACAGCTTGTATTTGACTGTCACAAATTCAGCAAATGACTCAAAATGTATTATCTTGCAAAAATTGGTGTTGTTTTAAACTCTGAATATAACTGCAGTATTTAAATCTTGTATTTGACTGTCAAAAATGCACATATGCTGTGCTGGTGCACTGAACTTGCACAAAATGGCCGCCGACACCCACCTAACTAACAGATGGATAAAAGTTATTTTTCTGTGTCACTGGGCTCAGGGCAGGGTTAAAAAAAGGTGCACTGCACCCACAAAACAAAATTGCTATAGATTGCAGAGTTAACAAGCACTTCAGATAACAGATTCTTTCCTATTCTCTCCCTCACAGCAGCAGCATGCTATCCCTACACTAGTAAGAGCAGAGTGACGTGGATCGTTACTTGACTCCTGCTTATGTAGAGGCTGGGTCACATGCTGCACTGGCCAATCACAGCCATGCCATTAGTAGGCATGGCTGGATGGCTTCTAAGGGCACAAAAGTTAAACGCTTGTTGATTGGCTGTTCTGCCTTCTTTCAAAAAGCACCATTAAATAGGCCGAACACCGAACTCGAACCGGGTCTGGGGTCCAAAAATCCTAAAGTTTGGTACAAACACGAACTTTACAGTTCGAGTTCACTCAACCCTAGTGCGGACCATTCATTTCAATAGAAAAAAAATTAAGTACTATATCTCTAAATGCTGTAGCTCTTGATAAAATGGGATGCCAGCCTGCATAATGCAACCTAAGTTACACAATGACTCCTGGCCTGCCTCTTAAACTCTTTCTTTCAATTAATTGTACAATCTGCCTATTGCATTCTCTTCACTGTGAAATATCCTCTCTGACTCTAACTGGCAGATTTTTTTTATTTATTCCACTGTCTAACAGAAGTGCTATCTCTCCAATGTCCAAGCCTAGAAAAAACATGGCAGATCCTGGCTGGGATCTTATAGTGCCTATGTCTTGTTTACTTACATCACAGCTATAGTCAGGGATGGACTGGGAACTTAAAGTGGCCCTGGAAAAATAACTACAAGTGCACCATGTTATAAGTGGGTTAAAATTGACAGAAGGCAGGTGCAACACAGAAAGGCAGGGCCAGCAATACCATATTGCAACGCAAAATACTACCCTAGGCAGAGCCAAATACCTCAGTGCAAACAATGAATCTGCCCCAGCAGCATAAAAACTACATGCAGCAGAAATAATACCCATTAGTACAAAATGCCTCCTCAGAAGCTGCCCCTTTGTGGTGGTCAGTGCCAGCTGCCACATTCTGTCTATTACTCCATTTGCCTTAATATGGCAATACAGTTGGAATTCAGGAATAAGGAGGGCACCTGTGGTCATACATAACTACTTGTTTAATATGTCTAGCTGCAACAGAGCATTACTTATCTGGCGGACCTAAAGAGGGCTCAGGTGACCCCCGGGTAGTGTTGATCATGAATATTCTAATCGTGAATTTTTATCACTAATATTGGCACTTCGAGAATTCGTGAATATCTAGAACATAGTGCTATATCTTCGTAATGGCGAATATTCTAGATTTTTGTTTCATCAGTACCCATGATCCCTCACTGCTTCTTGCTTGTGGGCAAATGAAAAGGCTGCAATATCTTTGACTTTAGGAGTAGTGTTGATCGCAATTTACGTATCGCAAATTTTTTATCGTGAATTTCCTATTGCCGATTTTTGCAATCAAGAAAATAATGACGAGATCACCAATTCACGAATTCGCAAATATATGACAAATATTTGCAAAATATTGCAAATTCGAATATTGCACCTGCCGCTCATCACTGCCCCCGGGGCATCAGCCACCTGGTAAATTTCTCTGTAGAATCTATGGGCCAATCCATCCCTGGCTATAGTCACTTGTGAATGGCTGAAGCTGGAGGCAAGGCATTATGGGTAAGACCCGCTGCCTTTTTCATCTTCTTATGATTTTTGTATTCTGACAAACTCCATAAACTTCAGATTAACAAAACCAAAGTTTTTGGGGAAATTTGTAACACATTTGATTCACTCATCTCTAATTAAGACTGCAATTTCATGTTCTAATCTACTCTTATCCCAAAGTGAGCTGGATGTACCAAATGTATTAAGAGGTACATGCATCTTAAAAATTGTAGCATCTTTCATTTATCTTTTTGCCATGACTTACAGCAATTTCTGGTCTATTAGTCTGCAGAAGGTCATGCCCCCATACTAAACACAACCCACTTTCCAAATCACTTTTGAAACTTTACAAGAGATATACAACATAGAATAAAGTTGCTAATTTTTCCATAAATGTGATCTGCTCCAAAGTTCGCAACTTTATTACACCACAAAACTGGCATAAAGCCATTGTTAAATTCCCCCTTCCCCCTTACACTGAACAGCAACCTTCTGTATTGTGACAAAAGGAGAAAGCAATTCCACTCTAAAATTGTAGTTATTTTAATCAGATCTATTTCTAATCAGCACATAGGGGGTAATTTATTATCCTGAAATGCACCTAAATTAGGCATATTTCAGGTGCAGATGGCGTATTTCAGGTGCAGCTATCTTTGCTCCACTCACGCCCAGGTCTAAAAAAGTCGGCGTGGTGTGGGAGGGGAAGGACAGGGTGGCAGGGCCCAGTTCATTTACCATTTTCAACGCTTTGTTTCAGGCGTAGAAAAAGGTCTAAAAATGTAAGACAGCTCGGCGCGGGCAAGCTCTTTGCACTAAAAATGGATAAGTAAGTATGATTTGTTTTTAACGCCATTTCAGGGAAAATTGATTAGTTATCACAAAGCACAAAGAAATTCAGCTTCGCTGCAAATCAAATTTTTCCTGAAATTCAGATTGAAGGATACTTTAATTCACTGAACCCTAACTAGGACATTTACATTTTTCTGTCACTCCCTAATCTGTACATAAATATTTTTTTTCATGGTTGCAGTCTATATCCGTTATTGCTGTATCATTACATTTCATAAAAATCCCTTCAAACATATATACTGTATATAGGAGTAAAAGCTATAATATAATAATTTCAATTTAACAGTCTATAACAAGTCCGTAACAAGAAGCAAACAGAATATTATTCACATCAGATACTGTGTATAACCAATAGACAGTAGATGACATCTCTGCCTATTGTTTTTGTTCCTAAAACGCTGTAGGCCACGACTTTAGGTTTGACATTTTACAGAGTTGCTTAAGAGGAAGAAATGTTCTCATCTTGACAGTGATAATTTTGTTTTAAAGACAGAATCCATCATGTAGCACATTTAAAGTAAAGTGCTGCCTCCAGACCAATTTACTCATGCATTACAAGCATGTACCTCTATGTTTGTGACAGTGCATTATCTACTATGGCAATTTTCTACATTAAAACTATAGTAAGCAATTAAATTGTATTCAGCTCACTAAAATCCCTGGTGATTCCAAGAACTCACTCAAGCCTTGGGAAATACAAAAAAAACTATTCTCAACACTTTCCTGCATGTAGGGCAAAAAATTAAGTCTACATTTCAATGTCATGGTACACTAATACGATTTATGGTAGATAAATTCTCATACAACTACAATTCTACCAGTGTTTATTAGTATTATCAAGCAACCACATTTAACTAAGCTTACATAGAGATGCATGATTCATAATTCAGCATATTTGTTTTGCATTATGACTTATTTCTATCCAAAAAAAAATTATTTGTAAAGTAAAACATTATTTTTCTAAATGTAGAACTAAAAAAATCATACATTGCTTATTTTGTTATTTTAGGTTACACAATGCTGCACACCCACTCCAGCGCTAGCAGTAGGTCAGTGGAGGTATTACAGAGAGACACCAATGTGTACGTTTCCTTGTAGCGGAGAGCTGATATTCCACAGCTAATCTCCACTTAAGATCCCAGTGAGGCTCAGGAACAAGTATTATAAATCCATAGAGTAGTAATTCCAGCAGGCAAAATAGTCCAATAATATCCCAAGAGCAATCCCAATGACTGGACGACACACAGCATCAGGAGCAGAACTAACTTTATTTAGACATAGCACACCTACTTTAAACCCCCCAACAGCCTCATTTACATACAATAGGGCACATAGATGACTATGGTACAAGGAAGGGTGGGGCCAGACAATAGCAAGGGCTGATGGGAGATGGAGGAGGGACAGAGCAGCTAGATTACTGGTCTCCCAGTGTCCCTGAGACAACACCTTGCTGGGGAAACAATGGGACAGGAAAAAGGGGGAGGGAAAGAGGCACAGAAAAGAAATACATTTAACATAGTAAACATTACAGTAAGAGTAAGATATATACAGTTTACAATACATAGCAATACAATTAACCGAATGCCGTTTTACATAAATTAAACAGGACAGGCTAAATAGAATCCGCTACACTCCTAAACAGATGCCTGAAATTATTGTCAGGTCACGGAAAGTCAATTAATAACCTTATGGCTAGTGATGGACGAACATCGGCCAGGACGGATCAAATGTTCGCGAACCACACGTTTGCGGCGGGCGCCATAGACTTTAATGGCAGGTGAACCTGAAAAACTTTCAGCTCATATTTGCAGCCACCAAATACTTACTATAAGTGCACAAATAGTCCCACAACATGGACAGTGACATACCAGAGGGGATCAATGGCAAAAATTCCCACAAAAAATATGTATTTTAATCAGGGGCCATTTTTATGCGTCTTAAAGGGAAACTCTCAAAAATGTGCCCTGCTGGAGCCTAGAAAAAATTTATTTTAGGCCACTGGAGTACAAGCCCCACAAATTAGGCATTCACCTGACAGAAAATAATTAGTGATGATGTTGTTGGAGGTACATTAGGCGGTCACTAGCTAAAAATGTTACTGTTGGCCAGTACAGGCCCCAAATTAGGCATTCACCTGACAGAAAAGAACTTGTGATTATGTGGCTGGAGATACATTAACCACCTCCGGACCGCCTAACACAGGATCGCGTTCCGGAGGCGGTAGCCCTGCGCAGAGTCACGCATATACGCGTCATCTCGCGAGACGCGAGATTTACTGTGAACGCGCGCACACCGGCGCGCCCGATCACAGGATCGGAAGGTAAGCGAGTGGATCTCCAGCCTGCCAGCGGCGATCGTTCGCTGGCAGGCTGGAGATGCGATTTTTTTAACCCCTAACAGGTATATTAGACGCTGTTTTGATAACAGCGTCTAATATACCTGCTACCTGGTCCTCTGGTAGTCCCTTTTTTATGGATCGACCACCAGAGGACACAGGCAGCTCAGTAATAAGTAGCACCAAACACCACTACACTACACCCCCCTGTCACTTATTGAAACCCCTTATTAACCAATGATCACCCCATATAGACTCCCTGATCACCCCCCTGTCATTGATCACCCCCCTGTCATTGATCACCCCCTTGTAAGGCTCCATTCAGACGTCCGTATTTTTTTACAGATCCACGGATACATGGATCGGATCCGCAAAACACATACGGACATCTGAATGAAGCCTTATAGGGGGGTGATCAATGACAGAGGGGTGATCACCCCATATAGACTCCCTGATCACCCCCCTGTCATTGATCACCCCCCTGTCATTGATCACCCCCCTGTAAGGCTCCATTCAGACATCCGTATGTTTTTTACGGATCCACGGATACATGGATCGGATCCGCAAAACACATAGACGTCTGAATGGAGCCTTACAGGGGGGGTGATCAATGACAGGGGTGTGATCACCCCATATAGACTCAATGATCACCCCCCTGTCATTGATCACCCCCCTGTAAGGCTCCATTCAGACGTCCGTATTTTTTTACGGATCCACGGATACATGGATCGGATCCGCAAAACACATACGGATATCTGAATGGAGCCTTAAAGGTGAGTGATCAATGACAGGGGGGTGATCAGGAAGACACCCCGGAAAGAAGACACCCCATGGTATTCCGTGAGGGGCATATTGAGTCCATGAAAGATTGAAATTTTTGTCCCAAGTTAGCGGAAAGAGAGACTTTGTGAGAAAAAAAAATAATAATTTCCGCTAACTTGTGCCCAAAATTTTTTTTTCTATGAACTTGCCATGCCCCTCATTGAATACCTTGGGGTGTCTTCTTTCCAAAATGGGGTCACATGTGGGGTATTTATACTGCCCTGGCATTTTAGGGGCCCTAAAGCGTGAGAAGAAGTCTGGGATCCAAATGTCTAAAAATGCCCTCATAAAAGGAATGTGGGCCCCTTTGCGCATCTAGGCTGCAAAAAAGTGTACCACATCTGGTATCGCCGTACTCAGGAGAAGTTGGGCAATGTGTTTTGGAGTGTCATTTTACATATACCCATGCTGGGTGAGATAAATATCTTGGTCAAATGCCAACTTTGTATAAAAAATGGGAAAAGTTGTCTTTTGCCGAGATATTTCTCTCACCCAGCATGAGTATATGTAAAATGACACCCAAAATACATTGCCCAACTTCTCCTGAGTACGGCGATACCACATGTGTGACACTTTTTTGCAGCCTAGGTGGGCAAAGGAGCCCACATTGCAAAGAGCACCTTTCGGATTTCACCGGCCATTTTTTACAGATTTTGATTTCAAACTACTTCTCACGCATTCGGGCCCCTAAAATGCCAGGGCAGTATAACTACCCCACAAGTGACCCCATTTTGGAAAGAAGACACCCCCAGTTATTTCGTGATCGGCATAGTGAGTTCATGGAAGTTTTTATTTTTTGTCACAAGTTAGTGGAATATGAGACTTTGTAAGAAAAAAATAAAATAAAAAAATCATCATTTTCCGCTAACTTGTGACAAAAAATAAAAAATTCTAGGAACTCGCCATGCCGCTCACGGAATACCTTGGGGTGTCTTCTTTCCAAAATGGGGTCACTTGTGGGGTAGTTATACTGCCCTGGCATTCTAGGGGCCCTAATGTGTGATAAGTAGTTGGAAATCAAAATGTGTAAAAAATGACCTGTGAAATCCTAAAGGTGCTCTTTGGAATGTGGGCCCCTTTGCCCACCTAGGCTGCAAAAAAGTGTCACACATGTCGTATTGCCGTACTCAGGAGAAGTTGGGCAATGTGTTTTGGGGTGTTATTTTACATATACCCATGCTGGGTGAGATAAATATCTTGGTCAAATGCCAACTTTGTATAAAAAAATGGGAAATGTTGTCTTTTCCCAAGATGTTTCTCTCACCCAGCATGGGTATATCTAAAATGACACCCCAAAAAACATTGCCCAACTTCTCCTGAGTACGGCAATACCACATGTGTGACACATTTTTGCAGCCTAGGTGGGCAAAGGGGCCCACATTCCAAAGAGCACCTTTCAGATTTCACAGGTCATTTTTTACAGATTTTGATTTCAAACTACTTCGCACGCATTTGGGCCCCTAAAATGCCAGGGCAGTATAACTACCCCACAAGTTACCTCATTTTGGAAAGAAGACACCCCTAGGTATTTCGTGATGGGCATAGTGAGTTCATGGAAGTTTTTATTTTTTGTCACAAGTTAGCGGAAAATTATGTTTTTTTCCGCTAACTTGTGACAAAAAATAAAAAGTTCTATGAACTCACTATGCCCATCAGCGAATACCTTAGGGTGTCTACTTTCCGAAATGGGGTCATTTGTGGGGTGTTTGTACTGTCTGGCCATTGTAGAACCTCAGGAAACATGACAGGTGCTCAGAAAGTCAGAGCTGCTTCAAAAAGCGGAAATTCACATTTTTGTACCATAGTTTGTAAACGCTATAACTTTTACCCAAACCATTTTTTTTTTACCCAAACATTTTTTTTTTATCAAAGACATGTAGAACAATAAATTTAGAGAAAAATTTATATATGGATGTCGTTTTTTTTGCAAAATTTTACAACTGAAAGTGAAAAATGTCATTTTTTTGCCAAAAAATCTTTAAATTTCGATTAATAACAAAAAAAGTAAAAATGTCAGCAGCAATGAAATACCACCAAATGAAAGCTTTATTAGTGAGAAGAAAAAGAGGTAAAATTCATTTGGGTGGTAAGTTGCATGACCGAGCAATAAACGGTGAAAGTAGTGTAGTGCAGAAGTGTAAAAAGTGGCCTGGTCATTAAGAGTGTTTAAGCTAGGGGGGCTGAAGTGGTTAAGCAATCACTGGATACATTTTTTACTGTAGGCCAGTATAGGCCCCAAAAATTAGGCATTCACCTGACAGAAAAGAACTTATATTAGGTATATTAGGCACCCCCCTGGGAATTCATCCAGCATTGCGACTTCCTCATCTTCCTGCTCCTCAACGGCTTGATCAATGACATGACGCAATGCACGCTCCAGAAAGAAGGCGTATGGTACGATGTCACTGATGGCGCCCTGGCTGCAACTGACCAGTTTGGTGATCTCATCAAATGCCCGCAGAAGTCTTTATGCGTCGCGCATGAACAGCCACTGGCGCGGTGAAAAGAAACCAAGCTTCCCAGAAGCTGTCCTGCTGCAGAGTTCGTACAAGTAGTCATTAATGGCACGTTACGGCTGGAGCAGCCTATCAAGCATATACAAGGTGGAGTTCCAGCGCGTCAGGCTGTCACAAATCAGACGTCTGACGGGCAAGTGGTGTCACCGCTTTATGTCAGCAAGGCGAGCCATGGCTGTGTAAGATCTTCTAAAATGGCCAGAGATTTTCCTGGCCTGCTGCAAGATGTCCTGGACCCTGGGGTATTTGGCAACGAATCACTGCACGACTAAGGCTACTTTCACACTTGCGTTTGGTGCGGATTCGTCTTGTATCTGCACAGACGGATCCGCACCAATAATGCAAATGCTTGTATCCTTTCATAACGGATCCGTTTGCATTATTCATAATAAAAAAAGTCTAAGTCAAAACTGATCCGTCTTGACTTACATTGAAAGTCAATGGGTAGACAGATCCGTTTTCAATTGCACCATATTGTGTCAGTGAAAAACGGATCCGTCCCCAAGCTGCGTTTTAGTGACCGTCTAAAAAACGCAACGGAGACCAAATTCAGCCAAATTGATGCATTCTGAACAGATCCTTATCCATTCAGAATGCATTGAGGCTGAACTGATCCATTTTGGGCCGCTTGTGAGAGCCCTGAAACGGATCTCACAAGCGGACCCAGAAACGCCAGTGTGAAAGTAGCCTAAGTTCAGGACGTGTGCCATTTTTCCTTGTTTCAGTGCACTCAGCAGATTGGCACCGTTGTCGCACACCACTTTACCAACTCACAAATTTAGCGGGGTTAGTCACTGATCGGCCTGTGACCGCAGAGCTCAAAGCTGTGCAAGACCGGTGTGGCTCTTGGCTTCCAGGCACAACAGCCGCAGCACAGCATGTCAATGTCTCACCTGGGACGTCGAATAGGTTCTGGGGAGCTTGGGGGGCGCAGCGGAAAAAGCGGTAGCAGTGGAAAAGGAGTAGTCAGCCGAGAAGGAGACAGAGGATGGAGTAGGAGTAGAAGAGGCAGGCCTGCATGCAATCTCTGGCGGTAGCACCAAATCCACACGGGAGACACGGGTTATATGCTTGACTGCTGTCAGAAGGTTCACCTAGTGGGCAGTAAAAGTTATGTACCTTCCCTGCCCGTCTTTGCTAGACCAAGTGTCTGTGGTCAGATGTATCTTGGCACCGACACTGTGTGCCAGAGATGTATTCACTTGCCGCTGAACATGGCCATATAGCTCTAGGATGCCTTTCTGGGAGAAATATTTCCTTCTGGGGACGTTCCATTGCAGTGTGCCAATGGACACAAATTTTCTAAAGACCTCCGAGTCCACCAGTTTATATGGCAGTAGTTGGCTGGCTAGAATTTCCGACAAGCCAGCCGTCAGCCATTGGGCAAGAGGGTTATCCGGCGTCAACTTTTTACGCTCGAACATTTGGGCCACGGAAGCCTGCCTTGTGCCAGATGACGTGACGACTGCACTGTGTAAGGTGGAGTGGAGGACAAATGGGAGGAGAGAGGACTGTGCATCGGTAAAGTCTGGGAATGGATGGGAAAATAATTCCTCTGACTGGAGTGGAGGGGCTATGGTGGTGCTGGTGTATTTGGGGGTGCACACAGCAGAGAGTGAGGAGGGTGCAGATACAAAGGATGAGGAGTGTGCAGAAGCGGAAGGGTGAGTGAGCCTCTCAACCAACTCTGATGCGCCCTTTGAAACAATCACACGTGCCTTCTCCAACTTCCCACTTAGGCTCCGACCTGGTGCACCTGCCTGTATTTGTAGAAGCAGGTATATCGCAGCCCTCAATCAGTATTTTGTGGAAGCAGTTATAGTAAACCCCTCAATCAGTATTTTGTGGAAGCAGGTATATCGCAGGCCTCAATCAATATTTGGTGGAAACAGGTATATCAATCTCCTTAATCTGTATTTTGTGGAAGCAGGTATATCACAGCCCTCAATCAATATATATTGGAAGCAGGCATATCAAACCCCTTAATCAGTATTTTGTGGAAGCAGGTATATTTCACCCCTCAATCAATATTTGGTGGAAGCAGGTATATCGAACCCCTAATCAGTATTTTGTGGGAGCAGGTAAATCACACCCCTCAATTAAGCTGTCCTCAATGGAGCTCACAGCACTGTACATTGCATAGGGGCTGTTCTTGGTAACACGCTCAGCCCCATTGAAGTTAAGCATCATCATCACTAGCTGTCTTCAATGGGGCTCACAATCTCTAGTAGATTCCCTGTTGGTACGTCTTTAGGAGGAAACCCATGCAAACATTGAGAGAACATAAAAACTCAGACGTTGTCATTGGTTTCCCTCAAACCTAGGACCCCAGTTCTGCAAGGCACCAGTGCTAACCACTGGGCCATCCTCCTAGATGGCATTTCTCTTTTTTTTTACTAGAAATGACCGAACTGAAAATACCAAAACCAAGATAAATTAGATATATTTTCTCTTTGTGCCAACTCCAAAAGAGAAAGAATATGACCGTTTCCAACCGGGTGATGGCCAGTTTGGGGGCCTTCATCGGGCTGTTCTCGGAACTGCCTTCTCCCGGTGACCGCATTTGCTTCAGACCGGCTCGCAGCACAGGCACAGGTAAGGGCTTACCTGTGCCTTGCCGGACTTGTGAGTTAAGATGGCAGCTCGCATGTGTTTGCCCGCATCGCTAATTTCAGTCAGCTACATAACAGTATTTCTGGTGGAAGAAGCCCTTTAAACCTTTAACAGACATGACTAGGAAGGATGCTGATATTTCTATCTGGTCTGATGCGGCATTACAGGCCTCTTCTGCTGTGAAATAATGTTTCGCTTCGGCCCCTATTCTGGTGCAACCGGACGTGTCTCAGTCATTTATTGTTGAGGTTGACGTGTCCGAGGTAGGGGTATAAGCAATCTTGTTGTAGGGTCTTTCACCAAATAAATGGCGCCCATGTGCATTTTTCTCTAAAAAACTCTCGACTGCTGAAAGGAATAATTCCATTGTGGAAGCGCTCATCTCCATAGTCATCTGTATCACCGTCCTCAGGACAGCGATACAGATGGCTGTGCTGAGGCAGGGGATGGAGAGGCATGTCCCCTTTTCCTTCCTCTGATAGGCTGCAGGCACTAGGCCGGCACGTGGCACGTGACGTAGTGAGTGACGCGCCGCCCGCCCGTCCTCCCGGTCTGCCTCCTTCCTCCTCTCTGCTAAGGAACTTAATGTTGTAATTTAAGTAATACAAATGGATTATTTTATCTTAACAATGCAGGTTAGATCATAATATTATACTACATAGATTCCTTTCTCCCACATGACGAGGAATGGCACTTGCATTGAACTTCTCAGATGCAGTGTTCATCACTGATTGCGGCATCTGAGATTTACATTGAGCGCGCTCATGGGTTAATCCAGTAAAAAAATAAATTGTCACTTTATCCATTTGATCACATAGAGGGTACTGCAGCCAACTTGATTTAAGACACCGTGTGAAAACTGTTGATTATCAGAGATGTAAGATCTTAAAAATTGTTCCACAGCCTGATTCAACCGTTCAGTCTGTCCATTAGTCTCGGGATGAAAAGCTGACAAAAAGGACAATGATATCTCACGCCTCTGACAAAAGGCTCTCCAAAACTTAGAAACAAACTGAGCAACCCTGTCAGATACAATGTTTTCAGGAACTCCATGCAATCGTACCACTCGCTCAATAAAAACAGAAGCCAGAGTCTTGGCATTCGGGAGCTTGGCCAGAGGAACGAAATGTACCATTTTACTAAACCTATCAACTACTACCCAAACCACAGATTTACCCTCAGAGGGTGGCAAGTCAGTAATGAAATCAATAGAAATATGTGACCAGGGTTTACTAGGAACGGGTAGTGGTCGTAACTCACCAGCAGGACGTGTTCTAGGAGTCTTGGACCTGGCACATACCTCACAAGCAGAGAGAAAATAACTGACATCCCTCCATAATGTGGGCCACTAATAAGACCTGGAAACCAGTTCCCTGGTGGCCTCAATACCAGGATGATTACATAAAACAGAATCATTGCACTCACCCAGCAGCCAGATATGGAAATGACCGGAAACAAATAACTTATCTCTGGGTGTCTGTGCCTGAGCTAGGTGTTGTGCAGCCTCAATATCAGAAGCAAGATCCGCGGATAAAGATGCCACAATGATGGTAGCCGGTAAGATAGGTTCAGGAGGAGTGTGAGGAGGTTGAAATGCACAAAAGTTTTGAGACAAAGCATCAGCTTTCACAATGTTACTTCCTGGCCTGAAAGTAATATAGAAGTTAAAACGTGTGAAGAATAATGCCCATCTGGCTTGGTGAGGATTCAGGCGTTTCGCTGATTCAAGAAATAATACATTTTTATGATCAGTAAGAACAGTGATGCAAAGTTTGGCCCCCTCCAAAAAATGTCTCCACTCTTCAAATGCCCATTTAATGGCTAACAATTCACGATTACCAATATCGTAATTCCTCTCAGTAGGAGAGAATTTTCGTGAAAAAATGCACATGGTCTTAGATTAGTGAGGTTAGAGGGTCCCTGAGAAAGAATTGCCCCCACCTCATCCTCAGAAGCATCGACCTCCACCACAAAAGATTTCTCCTGATCCGGCTGAATCAAGACCGGGGCATTCCCAAAAGACTTCTTAAGGGTTTTGAAGGCTTCTATGGCCGCTACAAGCCAGTTAACCAGATTCACCCCCTTCTTAGGTCGGTTAAGGGTCTCGCAATTACCGACATTTTTTTAATGAATTTATGATAATAGTTAGAGAACCCAAGGAAGCGCTATAATGCTTTAAGGGAAGATGGCCTCACCCAGTCTTGAATAGCCTGTACCTTACCCGGATCCATCTTAAACGAGTGTGGAGTAAGAATATACCATAGATACAAAATTTCTTGTACCCCAAAAATTAATTTCTCTAACTTAGCAGATAATTTTTTTTTTTGAATTTCGAGCACTTGTTTGATATGAGTAACATGGGAATGCCAAGTTGGAGAAAAAAATCAAAATATCTTTAAGATATACAATCATAAATCTACCAATAATTTCTCTGAATATGTCATTCATAAAATTTTGAAAAACTGCCGGAGCATTACTGAGCCCAAAAGGCATGACAGAGTATTGAAAGTGTCCCTCAGGAGTATTAAAAGCAGTCTTCCATTCATCCCCTTCTTTGATGCGGATCTAATTATATGCCCCTCTTAAATCAAGTTTGGAAAACCACAATGCCCCCAGAACCTGATTGAACAGATCGGGAATCAATGGAAGAGAATATTGATTTTAAATGGTGATTTTGTTCAATTCCCGATAGTCTATAAAGGGTCTGAGACCTCCATCCTTCTTTTTGACAAAAAAGAACCCCGCCCCCATAGGGGACACAGAGGGTATAATGTGTCCTTTAATTAGGCTTTGCTTAATATATTCCCTCATAGAATTGTGCTCAGGACTGGACAAATTATACAGTATATTCGACCCTTAGGAAACCTGGATCCCACCACTAAATCAATAGCACAGTCATAAGATCCATGGGGGGGCAGACTCCCCGGGCCAATGAGGAGAACAAATTTCTTGACATATGAAGGTAAAATCTTAGATTCTGCAGAGACACCCGCCTGTACTATGGGTAAACAAGAGTTACATTTAGGGCCCCATTTTTCAACTCCTCTGGTCCAATTAATGACAGGGTTGTGCAACTGGAGCCAGGGCATACCTAAAACCATTTCAGCGGGCAAATTCCCTAAGATCTAAAAAGAGCAATTTTCAAGGGGGTAGAGTCAATGGCTACAATGTAAATTGGGCTGGGAAGGGCTAACATAGGTATCCCCACCTGAAGAGCAAATTTAAGATTAATAAAGTTAGAGGCCAACCCAGTATCAAAAAAAGGCACTACCTGACCACCTGTTTAATCCTAATGAAATAGTAATAGGTACCAATAATTTCTTTTTAACCACCCCAGGGAGTACCTTGTCTTTAGATCCTTCAGGTTTGGGTGATCTTCTGGAAAAAGGGACCTTGGGACACTGCCAGATCCAATGATCGGAGTCACCACAGTAGAAACATGTACCATGGTGGCAGCATTGGTCTCTTCTGGTCATACCAAGCTGCATAGGTTCGTCAGTACAAGGCTCGGACTTGACCCCCACAGGACTGGTCTCTGGCTTGGACATAACCTGTGGAAGAAACAAATGTTTCCACTGTCTCTCCCTAATGCATCTGTACAGTCTCACAGCAAGAGTCATGGTTTGTTACAAGGTCCCAGGAGAAGAATAACATACTAGCATGTCTTTGAGAGTCTCAGATAGGTCAGACCTGAACTGGCTCTTAGGAGCAGGTTCATTCCAACCAGAGGGGATGCACCATTTACGAAATTGAGTACAGTAGTCCTCTACAGGTCCGTCACCCTGCGCAACAGATTTTAACTGACTTTCCGCTACAGATGCTCTGTCTGGTTCATCATACAAAACGCCAAGGGCCTGAAAAAACATGTCAACTGATCTAAGACACTGAGAATTGGGGGGTAACAAAAATGCCCACTCCTGGGGGTCGCCTTGTAATAAGGATATAATAATTCCCACTCTTTGTTGAGCAGAACCAGAAGAATGGGGTCGCAGATGGAAATACAGTTTACAGCTATCATTAAAGGCTAAAAAACAATTGCGATCCCCCGAGAACCGATCTGGAAGCTTAACATAGGGTTCCACCTGTAGTGCGGATGAAGAAAAAACAGAGAGGTTTCGGGCAGCTTCCTGCACTTGTAACCGCTCCCCTAACTCCTGGACAATCTGGGCCAGGTTTTGGACATGATCCGTGAGAGTTTGCAACGGATCCATGATAAAGTAATTTAGGCCTGTGATTCTGTCACGAGAAGGGTGCAAAACTGACTCCACCCACACCTCTGTCCCTGCTTACTTTCACTTACCCGTCCTAGGTAAAGGAACGCAACTGGGCAGCGATCCCAAACCTGAGTAAGTGCGGGAGAGACAAACAAGACAGACAAACACAGAGTCGTCAAACTAGCGAGGTATAAATCAGGGAGGTCAAGGCAGTACAAGGGAACTAGCGAAGCAAAGTCAGTGAACAAACCGGGAGAAAATACCATTAGAATCAACTTAGACACAGGGAGCAGGCGAGGAGAAGTCAAAGTCAAGCAGGAGTCAAATACCAGGAGATGCGACCGGACACAAGGAGCAAGCGAGGGACGAAGTAAAAAAAGAGCCGAAATTCAAGTACCAAACAGCAATGTCAAAGAGGAAGAAACACTAGGTATAGGACCTTAATCACAGGCAACCTGTGGCCAGCAGGCTGCCTATTAAATAGGGGAGAGAAGGAGTCATGTGATGTGGCCAGCGTCACATGACTTATTCCCTTGCATACAGCTGAGCGTCGAGTGCCCAGATCGGTGCTCAGACTCCTCACAGTAGCCATGTGAGCGGAGGAGGCCAGCCACGCTAAGAAGGCGTGCGCGGTTGGGTCCTCCCTGTCCCCTGTTGCTCTGGAGAGGAGAACGCAGTGCACGTCCTCGCTCCGAACTTATCGCAGGGCGCCAGCGGCGCTGAAGAGAAGGAGTGCGAAGCCGGCGCCCTGTGACAGACAGGGAAATATACATAAAATATGAAATAATTGATGAATAGATGACGGGGAAAGTCACAGGAGCATTCACAAATGATGATGATCACAGTTAATCTACTCACTTCTGAACTCTGTACAGTTCACAGATTATGCCTAGAAAATGATCTCATAGAAGTAAATGAGGTCAGCTCTTGTGTTTTGCATCTATGGCCCATGTTGTTGCTATAAATCCTAAATTCTGTTAACATCAGCTCTGGCAAGAGGGTTTTCACATAATCCTGTATAGAAAATAGAATTTAGACATCCATAAACTGAAAGTTAAGCAAATTACAATAAAATAATATGTATAATATTTAGGTTTTAATTGGTAAAATATAGGTTATACATTTACATGTACAGACTGGCTTTTCAAAAAAATTAAAACTTTAATAAGGATCACTTCGCTAAACCATGTACTTGAGGTAGATTGACAATTAAAACACTTCATAGAATTAATGGTGTGTAAGGATATAGCATAATAATTTTACTTGGCTTTTTTAGCACCTAACATTACTTTAATGGTTCTGAAACTAGAAATTATCATCATTACTGAAATTGGAGGCTCCAGTGAAAGCTTATGAAAAATGCTACAAAATATTTCTTAATAAAACACCAATCCTGCTTGAGACAAATCAACTAGTCAATAATAAGTCAAATAAACATCAGAAAAGGAAAACTCTTAGAGCAAAAGGCTTATATACGTAATGTTCAAAGCCAGAATCTAACACTACCAAATTGTGGCTTTTGACTAATCATTTCTGTAATAGGCACCACCAATGTATGTTTTTATTTTCTATCATTAGCACACAATACATATTTTCTCCCAGTTATTCAGGTTCTGCAATACATGTATAGCTTTGGGAGCCCTGTAAAAGATCTTTAAGCCTTCAGTTATTAAAGAGTTGCTCACAAGAGAGCCAAAAAACCTCACCTGCTAAAACACTGGTAATTTGTTCTCACTTAAAGGAATCTTTGGGACCCCAACTTCTTTGAAACATAGCACACACTTTACTACAGAAGTTAATTGTTGCTCCTTAAAACACAATTTAATGTTTGTGAAACATGCAGTATGCAATGACACTGGCCCATTTTTATGTTATTTTTTTATATGATACTTATTCACATGTACATGTGAGTATTGTGCCTTAAGATTGTGAATGGTGTATGGCTGTTTGAAATAAGTACCAATTAGTGTCAGTAATTAGCAATGCAAAACAACATTTGTAACAAAAGACAAAGGGGAGGTGCTGACTGGGTAAAATATTTTAAATTGTAGTAGCAAAAGTGAGACATTTATCAAGATCTGCATTTTACATGCCAGTCTTAATCTCTTTTCGTTCACATCTGGTGCTGCTAACACACACTTGCAGGTGCATCTTTGCAAGTCCATGCACAAAAGAGGACATCTAGACCAGCAAGTGATTTGGTCTAGATCTCTGGTATAATCTAACCGTTTCCTGGACTAGATTATAGTAAATATAATGGGCCAGCTATGCCACTGCACACCACACTCCACATTGAAACCCCTAAAAAGTAGCAACATTTTGCACAATTAAAACATGCACCAAACTCTAGCAGTTTTTGGTGACAGTTTTCATGTGCACAGGGGATGATAATTATGCTCCAAAGTTCCTAAGAGGTTAACATATGTTCACCTTCTGTTGTGCAGATTTAGGCACACCTTACAAAAATGCCTTTAACCACTTAAGGACCACAGGTTTATACCCCCCTAGTGACCAGGCCCTTTTTTACAAATCTGCACTTCACAACTTTCACGGTTTATTGCTCGGTCATGCAACTTGGCACCCAAATGAATTTTATCTCCTTTTCTTCTCACAAATACAGCTTTCTTTTGGTGGTATTTGATTGCTGCTGACATTTTTCATTTTTCTGATATTAATCAAAATAGACCACAATTTTCTTTAAAAAAAGTGTATTTTTAACTTTCTCTGGTAAAATTGTTCAAATATAATTACATTTCTATACAAGTTTGTGTCAGAATTAATTGTGCTACATGTCTTTGATAAAAAAAAAATCCAATAAATGTATATTTATTGGTTTGCGCAAAAGTTATAGAATTTCCACATTTTGAAGCAGCTCTGACTTTCTGAGCACCTGTCATGTTTCTTGAGGTGCTAGAATGCCAGGATAGTATAAATACCCCCCAAATTACCCCATTTTAGAAAGAAGACAACCCAAAGTATTCGCGGAGGGGCATGGTGAGTTTATGTATGATTTCATTTTTTAGCGGAAAATGACACTTTCTGAGGAAAAAAAAATATATAAAGTTTCCATTTCTGCTAACTTCTGGCAAAAGATAAATAAAATCTCACACAGACTCACTATGCCCCTCAGTGAATACCTTGGGGTGTCTACTTTCCAAAATGGGGTCATTTGTGGGGTGTGTTTACTGTTCTGGCATTTTGGGCGGGGCTAAATTGTGAGCAACCCTGTAAAGCCTAAGGCCCCTCTTTCACACGGGCGAGTATTCCGCGCGGATGCGATGCGTGAGGTGAACGCATTGCACCCGCACTGAATACCGACCCATTCATTTCTATGGGGCTGTTCACATGAGCGATGATTTTCACACATCACTTATGCGTTGCGTGAAAATCGCAGCATGCTCTATATTCAGCGTTTTTCACGCAACGCAGGCCCCATAGAAGTGAATAGGGTTGCGTGAAAATCGCAAGCATCCGCAAGCAAGTGCGGATGCGGTGCGATTTTCACGCACGGTTGCTAGGAGACGATCGGGATGGAGACCCGATCATTATTATTTTCCCTTATAACATGGTTATAAGGGAAAATAATAGCATTCTGAATACAGAATGCATAGTAAAACAGCGCTGGAGGGGTTAAAAAAAATAAAAAAATATTTAACTCACCTTAGTCTACTTGATCGCGTAGCCCGGCATCTCCTTCTGTCTCCTTTGTTGAATAGGACCTGTGGTGAGCATTAAATACAGAAACAGGACCTTTGATGACGTCACTCCAGTCATCACATGATCCATCACATGATCTTTTACCATGGTGATGGATCATGTGATGACCGGAGTGACGTCATCAAAGGTCCTTGACCTGTAATGGACGCTCACCACAGGTCCTGTTCAGCAAAGGAGACAGAAGAGATGCCGGGCTACGCGATCAAGTGGACTAAGGTGAGTTAAATTATTTTTTTATTTTTTTAACCCCTCCAGCGCTGTTTTACTAAGCATATTCAGAATGCTATTATTTTCCCTTATAACCATGTTATAAGGGAAAATAATACAATCTACAGAACACCGATCCCAAGCCCGAACTTCTGTTAAGAAGTTCGGGTTTGGGTACCAAACATGCGCGATTTTTCTCACGAGAGTGCGAAACGCATAACAATGTTTTGCACTCGCGCGGAAAAATCGTGGGTGTTCCCATAATGCACCCGCACATTTTCCCGCAACGCCCGTGTGAACCCAGCCTAAAGGTACTCGTTGGACTTTTGGCCCCTTTACACACCTAGGCTGCAAATAAGTGTCACACATGTGGTATCGCCGTACTCAGAAGAAGTAGGGCAATGTGTTTTGGGGTGTATTTTTACATATACCCATGCTGGGTGAGATAAATATCTCTGTAAATTGACAACTTTGTATAAAAGAATTTAAAAAGTTGTCATTTACAGAGATATTTCTCACACACAGTATAGGTATATGTAAAAATACACCCCAAAACACATGTGTGACACTTTTTTGCAGCTTAGGTGCACAAAGGGACCCAAATTCCAATGAGTACCTTTAGGATTTCACAGGGCATTTTTACGCATTTGGATTCCAAACTACTTCTCACGCTTTAGGGCCCCTAAAATGCCAGGGCAGTATAAATACCCCACAAGTGACCCCATTTTGGAAAGAAGACACCCCAAGGTATGCCGTGAGAGGCATGGCAAGTTCATAGAAGATTTTTTTGGCACAAGTTAGCGGAAAAAGATTTTTTTTTTTCTTACAAAGTCTCATATTCCACTAACTTGTGACAAAAAATAATATTTTACATGAACTCACCATTCCCCTCACGAAATACCTTGGGGTGTCTTCTTTCTAAAATGGGATCACTTGTGGGGTATTTATACTGCCCTGCCATTTTAGGGGCCCTAAAGCGTGAGAAGTAGTTTGGAATTCAAATGCATAAAAATGCCCTGTGAAATCCTAAAGGTACTCATTGGAATTTGGGCTCCTTTGCGCACCTAGGCTGCAAAAAAGTGTCACACATGTGGTATCGCCGTACTCAGAAGAAGTAGGGCAATGTGTTTTGGGGTGTATTTTTACATATACCCATGCTGGGTGAGAGAAATATCTCTGTAAATTGACAGCTTTGTATAAAATTCTTTAAAAAGTTGTCATTTACAGAGATATTTCTCACACACAGGATGGGTATGTGTGAAAAGACACCCCAAAACACATTGCCCTACTTCTCCTAAGTACAGGGATACCACATGTGTGACACTTTTTTGCAGTCTAGGTGCACAAAGGGGCCCAAATTTCAATGAGTACCTTTTAGGAGGGCATTTTTAGACATTTGGATTTCAGACTTCTTATCACGCTTTAGGGCCCCTAAAATGCCAGGGCAGTATAAATACCCCACATGTGACCCCATTTTGGAAAGAAGACACCCCAAGGTATTCCGTGAGGGGCATAGCGAGTTCATAGAAGATTTTTTTTTTTTTTTGGCACAAGTTAGTGGAAATTGCTTTTTTTTGTTTTTTCTCACAAAGTCTCCCTTTCCGCTAACTTGTGACAAAAAGTTCAATCTTTCATGGACTCAATATGCCCCTCAGCGAATACCTTGGGGTGTCTTCTTTCCAAAATGGGGTCATTTGTGGGGTGTTTGTACTGCCCTGGCATTTGAGGGTCTCCACAATCATTACATGTATGGCCAGCATTAGGAGTTTCTGCTATTCTCCTTATGGTGAGCATACGGGTAATGAGATTTTTTTTTCCATTCCATTTCCTGGGCTGAAAGAAAAAATGAACGGCACAGATTTCTTCATTCACATTGATCAATGTGGATGAAAAAATCTCTGCCAAAAAATGTGCAAAAAAAAGAGGGGAAAGGCGTCTGCCAGGACATAGGAGCTCCGCCCCCAACATCCAAACCCACTTCAGCTTGTATGCCCTGGCAAACCCGGTTTCTCCATTCACATCAATCGATGTGGATGAATAAATCATTGCCAGAATGTTTTTTTTTTATACAAAGTGTTTGCCAAAGCATATGAACACCACCCCTCAGCTTATAAGCCTCGCAAACGTATCTTTTTTACTGCAGAGGAAAAATCTCGTCTTGCAGCGCCGCATACACCGACTTTGTGTAATCTGACAGCAGCGGGACACTAAATAGGGAGCCAACATCTGGTCATTGAAGTCCACCCCTCCCATGTGAAGGTTATAGTCGTGGACAGAGAGGGGTTTCACAATGACTCCAGTTGCCCTTTCAATTTGTACTGTCGTGACTGCATGAATGGTGGACAGAAGGTAAACGTCCCTATTGTCCCTCCACTTCACCGCGATCAGTTCTTATTCACACAAGGCAGCCCTCTCCCCCCGTGCAAGTCGGGTATTAATGAGCCGTTGGGGAAGCCCCAGCGACTAGGTCGCGCGGTGCCACAGCATTGAATTCCGACCATATGTAAGTGCTGAAAGAGGGCCACTCTTGTGTAAAAATTGTCCACGTATAAGTGGTACCCCTTGTGGAGTAAGGGTGACACCAAGTCCCAGACAATCTTGCCACTGCACCCCAGGTAGTCAGGGCATCCGACCGGCTCCAGTTTTGAGTCTTTAACCTCATAGACCCTAAAACGATATGTATAGCCCGTGGCCCTTTCACAGAGCTTATACAGTTTGACCCCATACCGGGCTCGCTTGCTGAGGATGTACTGTTTGATGCCAAGGCGCCCGGTAAAATGTACAAGGGACTCGTCTATGCAAATGTTCTGATTGTGGGTATACACATCTGCAAACCTGGATGACAAACGGTCTATGAGGGGCCGAATTTTGTGGAGCCTGTCATAAGCAGGGTGGCCTCTTGGATGACAGGTTTTATTGTCAGGGAAATGCATAAAGTGCATGATGCCCTCAAAACGTGCCCTGGACATAGCAGCAGAGAACATGGGCATGTAATGTATTGGGTCTTTAGACCAATAGGACCGCAATACATTTTTTTTAGTTAGACCCATGCTGAGGATAAGGCCCAAAAATATTTTAAATTCGGAAACTGTGACTGGTTTCCACCGGAAAGGCTGAGCATTTTTGTAGAGCCTAAGGTGACCCTAATGTACTGATATAGATCTGATTGCGATCAGTCTTGATCACTTAGGCCCCTTTCACACGGGCGTGACGGATTAGGTCCGGATGCATTCAGGGTGCGTTTAATGAAACTCGCACTATTTTACAAGCAAGTTCAGTCAGTTTTTTCTGCGATTGCATTCAGTTGTTCAGTTTTTTCCGCGCGGGTGCAATGCAATTTGATGCGTTTTTCACGGGCGTGATAAAAAACTGAAGGTTTACAAACAACATCTCTTAGCAACCATCAGTGAAAAACGCATCGCACCTGCACTTGCTTGCAGATGCAATGCGTTTTTCACGCAGCACCATTCACTTCTATGGGGCCAGGGCTGCGTGAAAAACGCAGAATATAGAACATGCTGCGATTTTCACGCAACGCAGAACTGATGCGTGAAAAACAACGCTCATATACACAGACCCATTGAAATGAATGGGTCAGGATTCAGTGCGGGTGCTATGCGTTCACGTCACGCATTGCATCCGCACGGAAAACTCGTTCGTGTGAAAGGGGCCTTACAGATACTATATAGTACTAGTGCTGATTAGCGACAGCGATTACGCTAATCAGCGACTAATCAGTGACTGCGGTGCGGTGGGCTGGGCGCTAACTACCTAACAAGTAGCTAAGTAACTGGCGGTGATAAGGGACCCTTACAGGGGGGTGATCATTGACAGGGGGGTGACAGGGGGGTGATCAGGGAGTGTATATGGGGTGATCAGGGGTTAATAAGGGGTTAATAAGTGACAGGGGGGGTGTAATGTGTGTGTGTGTGTCCAAGCAAAAGGGACCACCAGAGAAGCAGGTAGAAGGTATATCAGACGCTATTTACAAAATAGCGTCTGATATACCTATTTCATTGGTTATTTTAAAAATCTACAGCCTGCTAGCCAATGATCAGCGCTGGCAGGCTGTAATTCAACTTGTTTACTGTGCGATCCTGTGAACTCGGAAATCTCGGGTCTCACGAGATGTTTCCAATAGGCGTCGCTGAGACCTGAGAGCGCTGCCGCCTGGACGCCTATCGGCGTTACAGTGGCGGCAAGCGGTTAAGCACATCTCCTCTGGGTAAAAGTATCTGTAAGTTCTCTTATATCAATGTAAAAGGAATTAGTAATACAACGTCATTGATGTAATGTAGCTATATGCTGACACATGACCACTAGAGATGAGTGAATAGAAGCTGACGAAGTGGAATTCTTTGCGAGTTTCAGGAAAAATTCAATTCGCTCTGAATGCAAATTTACTTGCACTTTGTAGTAATGTATCACATGTTTCCTAAAATGGCGGCTGCACGTGTGAGGACATGGAGAAAGGGTAAGGAAAGCGGGATCACCCATACTGACATGCATGCAGCCAATCAGCAGCCAGCCAGCCCTGTGAAGTCACAACTATATAAATACGGCAGATTCTGCCATTCACCAACGTACTTAGTGCAGGGAGAGACGTGTCTACAGGCGCTAGGGACAGTGATAGAAAAATTGTCATTGTGCTAAAAAAAATGATTTGCAAGTGCAGGGAAAGATAATTCAAGGTGTAGGGAAAGGATAGGGACGAATCATTCCATTGCATTTCTGTTGAACAGGGTTTAGTCGGGGAGGTGACAGCCTGATTAATAGAAACAATCTGATTACACTATGCTGCACTGACTGGCGATACAAATTGCCATTATACAGCTCTGTAATTCCAGAAAACAGTTCTGATTAGGGTGCAAGTGCTGTTTGATACAGGCATTAACAGGGTTCATTACAAGAAAATATTTCTATGTTTTTATTGCCCTAATGCGGTGCAGTTATATGTTCTAAAGTATTTTTGGGCTTTTATTAGTGGGAAAAAAAGGCTTATTAGCGATTATGTGGTGCAGTGCGAAAATTACATACCTTTTTTTTGTGTATTAGCGGCAAAAGTAAAATATATTTGCCGCTCAGCAGTGCAGTTATCTGTTCTAAAGCTCTTTTTTGCGTGTATTAGTGGAAAAGAGAAAAATACCTTTGCCGCCTAGCGGTGCAGTTATCTATTTTAAAGCCCTTTTTTGCGTATATTAGTGGAAAAAGAAAAAATATATATGCCGCCTAGCAGTGCAATTATCTGTTTTACAGCCCTTTTTTGTATGTATTAGTGGAAAAATATCTTTGCCGCTCAGCGGTGCGGTGAGATACTTTACAGCCCACTTTGCCATGTATTACTGGCAAAATACAAATATAGAGTATAAAAGTGAGGCGGCTCTCTATTGACAAGAGGATGGAGTATGGTGCTCAATCCAAACAAAGCGTACCCAACGCTTGTGGTGAGGGAGTATATGTAAAAGTAGAGGGATGGCACTCAAAGCAATTGAGATGTATGGAAAAGTAATACTATTTAATATGGAATAGCTGATAATAAAAATATAATATAGTAAAAAGTCTGTATATAAAACACAAGCGAAAATATAATCAATATTCAATATAAAAAATACATGGTAGTCATATCAATAAAGAGATAAAACAGATAATAAAAATATGAGGATGGTTGAATGATAAATAATAAACAATAAATAATCGATGTCAATTCAAATGCAATCCTGCTGGAAAAAAGGACAGTCCTGTAGGCCTGTTGGAAAAAAGTCTGATCTTATAATGTAAAGACCAATAGTATCCTGGTACAATATATAATCAATTGTATAAAATCCTGCTGGGGAAGAAAAATACTCCTGGTATATGAGGATGATAGACAGTCTTGTGAGCCTGTTAAGAAAAAGGAAGGTCCAGTTTCATAGCATATACTCTGGTAGAGAGATGGGGGTAGCCTGATGTAGGCTGAAAGATGAATGCCTTTCTATAGAGGTTTTAATTATAGATCCCAGAGTTATTGGGTGGAGACAAACACATCCGATTTTGTTTTCAGTTGTTATTCACAGATCCAATATTGGTAAGCTGTGGAATAAAGACTGCTTTGTAAGCAGGTACATTACCCTCCTTGCGGCTGTTGGTGAGCTGTTCAGCGGTTCCTGTCTGGGCGGCGGTATCCACGTGTGCCGTTCCCGCTCGCTGTCTGCTCAGGCCGTTAGTTGCTGCTGGGTGTTGTCACTTCCGGTGACGTCACCTGCGTTCCTAGGATCTCCCGCTCAGTGCTGGTATAGCTTGCCACGTGGAGGCTAGTGGTGGGAAATACAAACGTTTGCAGCTTCTTTGGGGGGGAAACAGTTAGATAGCTCCGGAGCTGATCTATAGTTGTATGATCCTTCTGGTTGTTGCTAGCTAGATGAGATAGGCTTACTCAATGACCCATACGCGTTTCAGAGCGTACTGCTCCTTCATCAGTGGAAATGAGTAGCCTGTTTCTTTTTGAGAAAATATATATGCGCCTAATTGGGTCCAATTTGTGGATATGGGAGTGGTCAAGTTTTTTTTTCTGAATATGGGAGTGGTCAAAGTTTTTTTACTTTTCTTTGCTTTTTTCTTCTTTTCTTTGGATAAATTGTGTCTTGAATCTTCAGGAGAGTGGATAATCCAACGTAATGGAAGGACAGTTTATCGGATACAGAAGTTGAAGAAATAAGAAATATTCAAGGTGTATATATGTATGGCAGTATATGCAAATGTAAATCTTAAATAAAATATAAATCTTAAATAAAATACAACACTGAATAAAATAAAGGTTTTACATATACTCCCTCACCACAAGCGTTGGGTACGCTTTGTTTGGATTGAGCACCATACTCCATCCTCTTGTCAATAGAGAGCCGCCTCACTTTTATACTCTAGTCATTGTAATTTACCCATTTGGCAGAGCTCCTATTCTCATTAAGATGGACATTTGGGACTGTATGGAGAAAAAATCTAAAACAATTGAAACCTACACATTTGATCTAACGGACGATCTTATCCCCATTAACCCTACAAGTAGATCCAGTTCTGATACATTTAGAGAACTGGAAAAACTCCTACACAAACAACTCAGATAGGAATGGGAGATTAAATCACTTAACCAATATCTATTAAAAGGACTAATACCAAAAGGACTAATGCTAACAAAAGATCCAGCAGACGATCTATATAGCAACGAATTCAAACAAGAATGGGACGAGTTCCTACAAACTCAGTCAGGTATATTAATACAACTGATAATTAAAAGACGCTCTCAGATCCTAGAAGACACCATAGTACAAATTACAAAACTGAAAGGAATAATAGACAAAATACCGAAAGACGACTCCTTCAATGTATGGCAGGAAAGAATCTGCACAAGTCTAGATAATCTAGAAAGAACAATTATAACCAGAAAAAATAAAAAATTAAAACATAACACACAGCAGAGTCATATTCATAATAGACCAAACAACCAGACCAATCATAGAGAATATGCATCATATGTCCCTACTAATGAAATGGAAATCCCTTTTGAAAGACAAGGAGAAAAACAAATCAGGAAAAATATCCAAGATAGATATAATATCCCAACCAATAACTATTTTGAATCACTCACTTCACCCCATTTTTTAGACCAAACCCCGCCCCATCACAGAACAAGGACGCGACACCACCCACGCTCCCCACAAAGACACAAGAGAGCACCAACCCCGACACACAAATACAACCTGAGACACAGGAACGAAACAAACAAAGAAAACCCACCCAGATCACACCGAGAAAGGACACCAAAGAACACCCCCCAACACTTCAGGGAACACCGAGAAGAGACCCCAATACACCCCCCCCCCCCATCACCAACACCATCACACGAATCACCAGACAATGCTAGACCCACAAAGAGAACACCTACCCAGAACATTAGATTACAGAACACAAAGACAAGAAGGGGTAGACAAAAGAAGAAAACAGAACAGATACCACAGGACCTAGACAATTCAATGAATATTATCGTCAATCTGAGCAACACCAACCTAAACGAGACACAACAGAAATTACTCAATAAGGGATTGAAATTTTCACCTACAGCTACAATGGATAAATTCAGCGCCTATATAGGAATAGAAAAATACGTGAGAAAACTATGTTTGAAAAAATACTTTATTAAGAACCCAATATCCACAGACAATCCCCGACCCTCTATATACAACCATACCGATTTGAAAATCAAATCAACCAAATATCCAAAACAAGAAATGGGAGATAACATAGCCACATTCCGAAAATGCATAGAGTCCGACATCAGGAGAATGAATCTTAATAAAACACACTATAACATAACCAAAAGAGAGATACATGCAATCAAACAGATACAATCAACCTTAAACCTGACCATAAGACCAGCAGACAAAGGTGGAGCAATTGTCCTACTAAACACAGAAGACTACATGTCAGAATGTAGGAGACAATTATCAGATCTACACACATATACCACCCTTAAAAAAGATCCCACCGAAGACTTTTATTAGTGACTCTGACACAAACAGGCAAAGAAAAAGGTATCCTTAACGAACAGGAATTCACATTCATCACAAGTCCCCATAATAGAATTCCGGTATTCTATTGTCTACCAAAGATTCATAAACACCAAACTCATCCACCAGGCAGACCAATTATTTCAGGAATCGGATCCCTCACCTCCAATCTCTCCCAGTACATAGACAGATTACTACAGCCAACTGTCAAACTAATACCATCATATGTTAAAGACACCACAGACATTGTGAGGACAATTGAACAGACTAAATACGAAAACCACTGGCTACTCTGCACGATGGACGTTAACTCCCTCTACACCATTATTAACCATAACCACGGCACTGCCGCTCTAAGAGAACAACTGAACCATTACCAGACCCTACATACAGATCAAATAGATTTTTTAATTGAAGGAGTCTCTTTCATTTTAACCCATAATTATTTTATATTCGATTCAACATTTTATTTACAACAACGAGGGACCGCCATGGGTACCAGGTTCGCCCCCAGTTATGCCAACATCGTTATGGCCCAGTGGGAACATGATTTTATCACCCCACTACTGGGGACGAGCCTGGTACTATGGCGGAGATACATAGATGACATCTTTTTTATCTGGAGTGGCACGAGGGATAGTTTGGATATATTTTTAGAGAATATCAACACAAACGACAGAAATATAACATTGACAGCCAATATAAACCAAACACAAGTAGAATTTCTAGACCTATTAATCAAAACAACTGAAAATAAACTACAATGCAGCACATATCAGAAGCCAGTGATGAAAAACAATTTCATTCTACACTCCAGCTGCCATTTACCTAGCTGGTTACTAAACATCCCTACCAGCCAGTTCAGACGCTTGAAAAGAAATTGTACACTGGACAGCCAATTTGAAATAGAAGCGGAGAATCTGAAGAAACAATTTCTAGCAAAAGATTATCCAATGACAGTAATAGACAGATCCCTAGATAAAGTTAGATCAATGGACAGAACAAAGTTTTTGGACATCACTAATGAAACCACCACAACTACGACCAAAAAAGAAGAAGCCCCACGATTAATTCTACCATACAATGCCCACTATAAAAAACTAGAGACAAGTATCCACAAACATTGGCACCACATCCTAAGCGACAAAATTATAGGCCAACTACTACCAGATAAACCACAGATTACGTACACCAGAGCCCCCAATTTAGGCCTACGCCTAGCACCAACAATCAGAAAAAATATGACCAAACCAAGCCAAAGCTGGCTATCACTACAGGGTTTCTTTAGGTGCGGGAAATGCAACAACTGCAAAATCACAAATTTTCCTAAAAAAACAACAACAGTCAATTCAACTAATAATACATACAAACATGAGATTCGAGAACACCTCTCCTGCCACTCCAATAGTGTCATCTATGTTCTACAATGCCCCTGTCTCAAACAATACGTAGGGCGCACAAAGAGATTATTCAAAACGAGAATATCTGAACATATCTCAAATATCAAAAAGGGCTACGAGTTGCATTCTGTTTCCAGACACTATAAAGAACACCACAACTGTGATCCATCATCATTTACCTATGTAGCCATAGAAAAAATCACACGTCAATGGAGAGGCGGTAACCACATAGCTGCCATGTCTAGGTCCGAATCTAGGAAAATATTTGAATTCAATACACTGATTCCGAAAGGCCTCAATGCAGAGATGGAAATCTTTGGTTTTCTATAAAAGAACGGAGACTCTATATTTGGCGGGGTGCCCCCCTTGGGAATTGGGATCGTAGTCCGGCTGCTTACCAGCACTCCGACCCCTCCTCCCGGGTGGGCCCCTCCCCATATACACTATCAAGTATCCACCATCACCTCTGAAAATTATAAGAAAGGACAACAGCCCAATATAACTCCTAGACTATAAAATTTAGACCACTACTACTGCCACACCATGTTTTTGCTCTATGACCGGGTATATATTAACCCATGGGACCTATCCATCCATTTTAGTATATCATGTTTTAGTATATCAGTCACTACAACTATTGACACATATGCCTTTATTTTATTCAGTGTTGTATTTTATTTAAGATTTATATTTTATTTAAGATTAACATTTGCATATACTGCCATACATATATACACCTTGAATATTTCTTATTTCTTCAACTTCTGTATCCGATAAACTGTCCATCCATTACGTTGGATTATCCACTTTCCTGAAGATTCAAGACACAATTTATCCAAAGAAAAGAAGAAAAAAGCAAAGAAAAGTAAAAAAACTTTGACCACTCCCATAATCAGAAAAAAAAACCTTGACCACTCCCATATCCACTAATTGGACCCAATTAGGCGCATATATATTCTCAAAAAGAAACAGGCTACTCATTCCCACTGATGAAGGAGCAGTACGCTCTGAAACGCGTATGGGGCATTGAGTAAGCCTATCTCATCTAGCTAGCAACAACCAGAAGGATCATACAACTATAGATCAGCTCCGGAGCTATCTAACTGTTTCCCTCCCAAAGAAGCTGCAAACGTTTGTATTTCTCGCCACTAGCCTCCACGTGGCAAGCTATACCAGCACTGAGCGGGAGATCCTAGGAACGCAGGTGACGTCACCGGAAGTGACAACACCCAGCAGCAACTAACGGCCTGAGCAGACAGCGAGCGGGAACGGCACACGTGGATACCGCCGCCCAGACAGGAACCGCTGAACAGCTCACCAACAGCCGCAAGGAGGGTAATGTACCTGCTTACAAAGCAGTCTTTATTCCACAGCTTACCAATATTGGATCTGTGAATAACAACTGAAAACAAAATCGGATGTGTTTGTCTCCACCCAATAACTCTGGGATCTATAATTAAAACCTCTATAGAAAGGCATTCATCTTTCAGCCTACATCAGGCTACCCCATCTCTCTACCAGAGTATATGCTATGAAACTGGACCTTCCTTTTTCTTAACAGGCTCACAAGACTGTCTATCATCCTCATATACCAGGAGTATTTTTCTTCCCCAGCAGGATTTTATACAATTGATTATATATTGTACCAGGATACTATTGGTCTTTACATTATAAGATCAGACTTTTTTCCAACAGGCCTACAGGACTGTCCTTTTTTCCAGCAGGATTGCATTTGAATTGACATCGATTATTTATTGTTTATTATTTATCATTCAACCATCCTCATATTTTTATTATCTGTTTTATCTCTTTATTGATATGACTACCATGTATTTTGTGTTTGTGTTTGTGTTTTATATACAGACTTTTTACTATATTATATTTTAGCTATTAGCTATTCCATATTAAATAGTATTACTTTTCCATACATCTCAATTGCTTTGAGTGCCATCCCTCTACTTTTAAAAATACAAATATATTTTCCGTTCATAGTTTTACTTATCTGTTGAAAAGCCTTTTGTGTAAAAATATAAAAAAGCTTGGGCCTAATTGCCGTTCAGCGGTGCAGTGAGATATTTTACAGCCCAGTTTGCAGTGTATTACTGGCAAAATACTAATATATTTGCCGTTTATGGTTGTATTTATCTGTAGAAATGCCATTTGTGTAACATTTGAAAAAAAACTTGGGCCTAATTGCCGTTCAGTGGTGTAGTGATATATTTTACAGTCCACTTTGCTGTGTATTACCGGCGAAATACAAAATATCTACGCCTTTCATTAATGCATTTATTTGTAGAAAAGCCTTTTGTGTAAAATAAAAAAAAAAACTTACCTAATTGCCATTCTGCGGTGCAGTGACATATTTTACAGCCCAGATGGTCGTGTATTAGTAGCGAAATACAAATATATACGCCTTTCATTGATGCACTTATCTGTTGAAAAGCCTTTTGTGTTAAAATATAAAAAAAAACTTTGGCCTAATTGCCATTCAGCGGTGCAGTAACATATTTTACAGCCCAGTTTGCCGTGTATTACTGGCAAAATACAAATATATTTGCCGTTCATGGTTGTATTTATCTGTAAAAAAGCCTTTTGTGCAACATTTGAAAAAGATTGGGCCCAATTGCCATTCAGCGGTTCAATGAGATATTTTACAGCCCAGTTTGCCGTGTATTAGTGGCAAAAAACAAATATATACACCTTTAATTGTTGCACTTATCTATTGAAAAGCCTTTTGTGCAAAAATATAAAAAAACTTGGGCCTAATTGCAATTCAGCGGTGCAGTGAGATATTTTACAGCCCACTTTGCCGTGTATTACTGGCAAAATACAAATATATGCGCCGTTCATAGTTGTACTTATCTGTTGAAAAGCCTTTTGTGCAAAAATATAAAAAAAAATAAAAACTTGGGCTTAATTGCCATACAGTGGTGCTGTGAGATATTTTACAGCCAAGTATGCAGTGTATTACTAGCGAATACCTGCCAGAGCACAAGAAAAACAATCATCCATGATACCTAGCTTCATGTCCCAGTTTGCAGTTTGGCGCAGGACACCACTTTTGAAGTCAGACCAGTGCGACCAGGTGGTCGATTGGATTGCAGCAGATAATGCTTCCAGTCGGTTATGCACCAACCTGTCTTCCACCAAGTCCAGTCTCAGTAGCCAGGAGTCTGGTTAACTCAATCCTCACCCTGATCATCCTTCCTCCCACCATTTACAGTCTGGCCAAACAAGTGATCCCACACTTGGATATTCCGAGGACCTCTTTTCATCGCCATTACTTGATTTGGCCCCCTCTCCAAGCACGCTTGAAGAGGGACATGGGATCTTGTGCCCTGATTCCCAACCTCTTGAACATCCACAGTCACAAGAACATGACGGTGGAGAATGGCAATTAGTGTTTAATGAGGTAGATGATGATGAGACAGTTGCCAATGAGTCTACTGCAATTACCGTCTCAAAAGGTTGATGAAGAGGATGAGACACAGCTGTCAATCACTGAGGTTGTGGTTAGGTCAACAAATCAGGAAGATGATCAGAGGGAGGAGGTGGAAGAGGAGGTGGTGGACAATAAGGTCACTGACCCAATCTGGGAAGGTTGAAAGCGGAGCAAGGACAGCAGTACAGAGGGGGAGGTTTCTGCAGCACAGCAACAGCCTGGAAGAGGCAGTGGGGTGGCAAAAGGGAGAAGGCGGGCCACACCACACAGGCCCGCAACTGTTCCACGAAGCAACCCCTTGCAGAAATCTCCCTTGTCAAGGGGTAGATGTTCCGCAGTATGGCGCTTTTTTGAGGAAAGTGCGGACGACAAATGAATAATAGTTTGCAACCTGTGCCATACAAAAATGATCTGGGGAGTGAACACTAGCAACCTCACCACCACCAGCATGATCCGCCATAAGGCATCCAAGCACCGTAATAATTGGGATGAACTCCTGAGTCCACAATCTGTGTCTGCAGGTCACACCACTGACTCTTCTTCCCCTGTGTTACGTGCTGGCCAATCTCCTGTCAAAGGTGCAGGTCCGGATGCATCCCGCACTGCACCTGGACTTTCGCAAGCACCATCAGCAACCACATCCGCTTCCGTGTCCCAGCGCAGTGTACAAATGTCCTTAACCCAGGCATTTGTACGCAAACGCAAATAACCAGCCACCCACAGGCCATAGCACTAAATGTGCAACTTTCCAAAGTACTGGCCATGGAAATGTTGCCATTTAGGCATGTTGACACTGAGGCCTTCCGCAGCCTGATGTTTGTGTAAGGCCGCTGGGGACTGCATAATGAGGGACGGCCGCCGACATGTGTTCCGTAACATCACACGTGCCCTGTGACAACAGCGCAGTTACTGGGAAGGTCCACTAAACCAAAGACACATGGACAAGTGCATTTCTCATCATCCTCCTCCTCCTCTTCCATAATGTCAACATGCTTATTCTTTACATACAATGCCCTTGCATATATGCCCTTTGCATATGTTTTACAGGTTCAGCTCACCTGCAAGCCCTTGCATATAATTTTATAGAGGGTCAGCTCAGCTGTAGGCCCTCGCATATAATGTTTTAGAGGGTCAGCTAACCAGCAGGACCTCACCTACAATCTTTTACAGGGTCAGCTCACCTTCAGGCCTTCACCTACAATCTTTTACAGGGTCAGCTCACCAGCATACCCGCACCCAAAATCTTTTACAGGGTCAGCTCACCAGCAGCATCTCACATGCAATTTTTTAGAGGGTCAGCTCACCAGAAGGCCCTCACATATAATTTTTTAGAGGGTCAGCTCACCAGCAGGCCCTCGCTTATAATGTTTTACAGGGTCAGCTCACCAGCAGGCCCGCACCTAAAATCTTTTACAGGGGGTGCAGAGCTAGCGCCGGTCAGAGATGGCTGCACGTTCTTGAGCTCCGCTACAAAGATCTCCATTAGCACCTGCTGCTGTCTAGAGATGTCCCGAACTATTAGCCGGCGAACAGTTCCCGGCGAACATAGCTTTTTCACGTTCGCCGCGGTGGGCGAACATATGCGATGTTCGGTCCACCCCCTATACGTCATCATTGAGCAAACTTTGACCCTGTACCTCACAGTCATCAGACACATTCCAGCCAATCAGCAGCATACCCTCCCTCCCAGACCCTCCCACCTCCTATCAAAAAGTAAGGACAGCATCCATCTTAGATTCATTCGGAAGCTGCAGTGTTAGTGAGAGGAGGGACAGTGCAGCTGCTGCTGATTTAATAGGGAAATCGATAGCTAGGCCAGCGTATTCAGTGTTCACTACAGTCCTCAAAGACTCATCTGATCTGATGTAAGGACAGCGTCCTGACAGCACCCCAAAAGGTCCTTTTTAGGGCTAGTACATCAGTCTGCTTTTTTTTTCCCTCTGTAATCTAATTGCAGTTGCCTGCCAGCGTGTGTGTCAGGCCCACAGCGTGTACTGTGCCCACTACTGCCAGTGCCCGCTGCCACCACTCATATCTGGTGTCACAGTAGCTTGCATTTAAAAAAAATATATATATTTTTCTACTGTAATCTAATCGCAGTTGCCTGCAAGCGTGTGTCAGGCCTACAGCGTGTACTGTGCCCACTACTGCCAGTGCCCATTGCCACCACTGATATCTGGTGTCACAGTAGCTTGCATTTAAAAATAAAAAACTATTTTTTCACTGTAATATAATTGCAGTTGCCTGCAAGCGTGTGTGTTAGGCCTACAGCGTGTACTGTGCCCACTAATGCCAGTGCCCAGTGCCACCACTCATATCTAATGTCACAGTAGCTTGCATTGAAAAAAATAAAACAAATTTTTCACTGTAATATAATTGCAGTTGCCTGCAAGCGTGTGTGTTAGGCCTACAGCGTGTACTGTGCCCACTACTGCCAGTGCCCAGTTGCACCACTCATATCTGGTGTCACAGTAGCTTGCATTTAAAAATAAAAAACAATTTTTTCACGGTAATATAATTGCAGTTGACTGCAAATGTGTGTGTCAGGCCTACAGCATGTACTGTGCCCACTACTGCCAGTGCCCAGTTGCACCACTCATATCTGGTGTCACAGTAGCTTGCATTTAAAAATAAAAAATATTTTTTTTTACTGTAATATAATTGCAGTTGCCTGCAAGCGTGTGTGTCAGGCCTACAGCGTGTACTGTGCCCACTACTGCCAGTGCCCAGTGCCATCACTCATATCTAATGTTACAGTAGCTTGCATTTAAAAAAATAAAACAAATTTTTCACTGTAATATAATTGCAGTTGCCTGCAAGCGTGTGTGTCAGGCCTACAGCATGTACTGTGCCCACTACTGCCAGTGGCCAGTTGCACCACTCATATCTGGTGTCACGGTAGCTTGCATTTTAAAAAATAACTAAAAATTTTCACTGTAATATAATTGCAGTTGCCTGCAAGCGTGTGTGTCAGGCCTACAGCGTGTACTGTGCCCACTACTGCCAGTGCCCAGTTGCACCACTCATATCTGGTGTCACAGTAGCTTGCACGCATAGTACAACTAATCGGGAAAAAAATGACAGGCAGAGGCAGGCCACCCCGCAGGCTCCGTCGTGCTGTGATTTCCTTCGGCCCTAGAATAATGCCTAGTGTTCAGAGGCCACGTACCCTAAACTCGAAAAGTTCTGAGGACATAGTTGACTGGCTTACACAGGACACCCAATCTTCTACAGCTTCCGCTCAGAACCTTGACGCACCATCCTCCTCTAGCTCAGCTTCGGGCACCTCTCAAGTTACCACTCGCCCGCCTGCCGCCACCACCAACACTAGCACCACAGCTGCTTCACTTGATCTGTCAGAGGAGTTATTTACACATCAGTTGGAAGAAATAAGTGATGCGCAACCATTATTGCCAGAGGATGTAGATAACAGGGATATGTCTCAGTCAGGCAGCATTACACACATGGACGTACGGTGTGATGATGATGATGTTGTACCCGCTGCTGCTTCCTTTGCTGAGTTGTCAGATACAAGTGAAGCGGTTGATGATGACGATATGTCCGTGGATGTCACGTGGGTGCCCGCTCGAAGAGAAGAAGAACAGGGGGAAAGTTCAGGTGTCTATCAAGGACATGTTTGAGCGTAAGAAGCCAATGTCACAAAGTCACCCCCTTGCCCGGCGTCTGACAGCTGGCTTGTCTGAACTCTTAGCCCGCCAGCTTTTACCATACAAACTGGTGGAGTCTGAGGCCTTCAAAAAATTTGTAGCTATTGGAACACCGCAGTGGAAGGTACCCGGCCGAAATTTCTTTTCACAAAAGGCAATCCCCAACATGTACTCTATTGTGGAAAAGGAAGTCATGGCATGTCTGGCACACAGTGTTGGGGCAAGGGTCCATCTGACCACTGATACCTGGTCTGCACGGTCAGGGCAGGTATATCACGTACACTGCGCATTGGGTAAACCTGCTGATGGCTGCCAAGCATGGAATGCGTGGCTCTGCAGAGGAGTTGGTGACACCGCCACGACTTGCAGGCAGGCCTGCTGCCACCTCCTCTACTCCTCCTACTCCATCCTCTTCGCTAACCTCCTCGGCTGAGTCCTCTTCTGCTGCTGCATCTTGCTCCACATCAACTGCACCCCCCCAGCTCCCCAGGGTCTATTCCACATCCCGGATACGACAGTGTCACGCTGTTTTGGGGTTGACTTGCTAAAAGCAGAGAGTCACACCGGACCAGCACTCGTGTCCGCCCTGAACGCACAGGTGAATCAGTGGCTGACTTCGCACCAACTGGAGATCGGCAAAGTGGTGTGTGACAACGGAAACAATTTGTTGGCGGTATTGAATTTGGGCAGGTTGACACATGTGCCATGCATGGCACATGTGTTGAATCTGATTGTACAACGCTTTGTGCATAAGTACCCAGGCTTACAGGACATCCTCAAGCAGGCCAGGAAGGTGTGTGGCCATTTCGGGCGTTCCTACACGGTCATGGCACACTTTTCAGATATTCAGCGGCGAAACAACATGCCAGTGAGGCGCTTGATTTGCGAGAGCCCGAAATGTTGGAATTCAACACTCATAATGTTCGACCGCCTGCTCCAACAAGAAAAAGCCGTCAACGAGTATTTGTATGACCGGGGTGCTAGGACAGCCTCTGCGGAGCTGGGTATTTTTTTGCCACGTTACTGGATGCTCATGCGCAATGCCTGTAGGCTCATGCGTCCTTTTGAGGAGGTGACAAACCTAGTCAGTCGCAGCAAAGGCACCATCAGCGACATCATCCCATTTGTTTTCTTCCTGGAGCGTGCCCTGTGAAGAGTGCTGGATCAGGCCATAGATGAGCGTGAAGAGGAAGAGTTGTGGTCACCATCACCACCAGAAAACGCTTTATCAGCATCGCTGGCTGGACCGGTGGCAACGCTGGAAGAGGAGTGTGAGGAACAGGAGTCAGAGGAGGAATGTGGCTTTGAGGAGGAGGAAGACCAACCACAGCAGGCATCCCAGGGTGCTCGATGTCACCTATCTGGTACCCGTGGTGTTGTACGTGGCTGGGGGGAAGAACAGACCTTCAATGACATCAGTGAGGACACGGAACGGGACATGAGTAGATCGGCATCCAACCTTGTGCAAATGGGGTCTTTCATGCTGTCATGCCTGTTGAGGGACCCTCTTATAAAAAGCCTGAAGGAGAATGACCTGTACTGGGTGGCCACGCTACTAGAACCCCGGTATAAGCAGAACGTGGCTGAAATATTACCGAATTACCGGAAGTCGGAAAGGATACAGTAGTTACAAAACAAGTTAATAAGTATGCTTTACACAGCGTATAAGGGTGATGTCACAGCACAATGGGAATCTAACAGGGGAAGAGGTGAAAGTAATCCTCCTCCTACCACGACCACGCCAGCAAGGACAGGACGCTTTAAAGACGTGTTGTTGATGGAGGACATGCAGAGCTTTTTAAGTCCTACGCACCGTCACAGCCCTTCGGGGTCCACCCTCAGAGAACGACTCGACCTACAGGTAGAAGACTACCTCACCTTAACTGCAGATATCGACACTCTGAGGAGCGATGAACCCCTTGACTACAGGGTGTGCAGGCTTGACCTGTGGATTGAACTATCCCAATTTGCGATAGAACTTCTGGCCTGCCTCGCTTCAAGTGTCCTGTCAGAAAGGACCCTCAGCGCAGCAGGAGGTATTGTCACTGAGAAGAGAAGTCGCCTAGTTCAAAAAACTCACCTTTATTAAGATAAATGAGGCATGGATCCCAAAGGGACTAACAGTGGGGGATGCATTTGAGTAAAAAAGGCCTGATGAGATGCCTTAGGCTAAATATGGTCCATACGCTGCTGTATTTAATCTCTGCATGCCAGATGACTTGCGTGACTTCTCCGCCACCAACTAGGGTTCAAGCCACAATGTTTTTTTTTTAAAATCAAATCGTTTTTATTAAACAATAAATACATAATAAAACATAAAACAATACGTTGTGTTTTCTTTTCTTTACATTATCCACCGTGTGGAATCAGTGAACAACAGTAATCATAAATATATCACCACTCAGTTTTAACACGAATCCATACAATACGTGTACACTTGCTAAAACAAATATTTTAGACATAGAATTACCATAACTTAACCTTCCCAACCTCCCTCCCCCCCTTACCCTGCCCCAACCCCCCCAACCCTAACAGCTGGTCTTGACCGTCACAAGCCTATATAACCACATGGGTATGAGATAACCATTCACTCCACATTTTATCAAACTTCTGAGGACACCCTCTCTTCACATACACCCCTTTTTCAAGTATCAGCATGTCATGCACATTCCGTTCAAACTCACTCAGTGTGGGCGGACTCCCCTGGATCCACCTCATAGCAATCAGTTTCCTGGCCACATATAGCAATCTCCCCACAGCGACCTTAACCGGTTCAGTCCCTCCAATTTCAGACACATACCCCAGAATACACACCTTAGGATCTTTTTGAATTTTCAATGTCAGTTTACTATTAATCATATTTCTAACTTCCGCCCAATAATTACCAACTACTGGACAAGACCACAGCATATGCAACAAGTCTGCACCATCTTCCATACACTTTGGGCACTTGTCATCACTTCTTACTCCTATCTTTTTCAGGAACACCGGTGTTTTGTACACTCTATGTATGATAAATAGTTGGGACAGTTTGCCCTGTTCACTTAAGGACACCTTGGGGACTGCTTCTAATATATCTTCCCACTTATCCTTAGACATATCTCCCATGTCAGCCTCCCATTTTTTCATTCTTGAAAGCGGATATCCCTCTAAGAATTTTTCCAGTAAAAGAGCGTACACCTGTGATATTAACCCTTTTTCCCCCACCTGTCGGAAGAACAAGCTTATGAACCACCTCCATTTGAGCTATCTCACATCCTTTCTGCAACGTGACCTCAAGGGCATGCCTTATTTGAAGATATTTATAGAACCACTCCCTAGGGATATTAAATTCCTGCTGCAGGTTTTGAAATGACTTACATATCTTGTCCTTAATTAATTGTCCAATTCTCGTCACTCCATAAGTTTCCCAGTTCCTAAGTCCTGGTATGGCAAATAGTTCTGGCAACAAGTGGTTCTTTCCAATAGGAGAAAGTTCACTAATACCTCCCACTCCTCTTAGCAGCTTCACTTTTGCCCAAACTTTTTTCATAAGTTCAATAAGAGGGAGTTTAGCCTTCTAGAATGCCCATGAGGTCACGACTGCCCAGCCAATGCTGCAATATCTGCCCAGTCATGTCCGGTGCTTGTAGATCAATCCATCCCTTAAAATGCTGACATTGGGAAGCCAAAAAATAAATCCATGCGTTAGGGACAGCCAGGCCCCCTTCCGACTTAGAATACTGTAATGTCTCCAGTTTGATCCTAGCCTGTCCATACTTTCAAGTAAGATCTATAAATATAGAGTGAATTTTCTTGAATCTATCCAGAGGGATCCAAACTGGAGCATTATTCAGTATATATAGCAACTGGGGCATCATAACCATTTTTAAAAGGTTAACTCTACCTACCACCGAAAGAAAGAGTCTACACCATGACCTCACTTTAAGCCTAAAAGTAGCCAGCAATGGGGATAGATTAAGTTCTTCAAAATCCAATAGCCTCGGTGTTATATGTAATCCCAGATATTTAAATTTATCCACCCAGGGCACCAAACTATCTACTTGTCTGCCTGCCAGGGCCTGCCCATCAATTGGCATCAAAGAGGATTTTTGCCAGTTTATCCGCAGTCCAGAAAAGCTACCAAATCTGTCAATCAATGCCATGGCCGCATCCAGAGACGCACCAGTATCGCCCATGAAAAGTAGAGTATCATCAGCGTACATAGCCACTTTATTGTGCAGCCCACCGTATCTAAACCCCTCTATACTTGTTGATAAACGAATATGTGCCGCAAGCGGCTCTATTGCAAGAGCAAACAATAAGGGCGACAGTGGGCATCCCTGCCTGGAGCCCCTGGCAAGGGGAAAACAGTCTGACAACCCTCCATTAGCTCTAATTCTCGCCTTAGGACTAGAATACAGAACCTGTACCCACTGAATGAACCGCTCACCAAAGCCCATAGTTCTCAGGACCCCCACAAATACCTCCATTCCACACTGTCAAACGCCTTAGCGGCGTCAAGCGCAAGCAAGGCCCTGTCTCCACTGTTATCCGCCGGAATATTTAAACTAGTGTACAGCCTACGAAGATTAATAGCCGTCGATTTCCCTGGCATAAACCCCGTCTGATCCGGGTGTACTATGGTCAGAATTACTTTGGACAGCCTGTTCGCCAACACCTTCGCCAGGAGCTTAACATCAGCCGTGAGAAGTGAAATTGGCCTGTAGGAATCCGGTATTTTAGGATCCTTTCCAGGTTTAGGTATAACCACAATTATAGCTTCCTGCATCTAATGTGGTAACGAACCTGCCTCCAATGAGTGCTCAAACACCTTAAGTAATTCAGGGAGTAATATCCCCTGCAGCTTTTTGTATACCTCTACTGGGAGGCCATCAGCTCCAGGAGCCTTACCACTTGCCATGTCCCCAAGTGCAGCTTTCAGTTCCTCAAGTGTAATCGGCTCCTCCAGCCTCTCTCTATCCTCTTCTGACAGCACCGATAACTGCGCCTCCCCTAGGAAATCATTCAGGGCCTCATCAGAACTAGATCCAGTGGAAGTATATAGAGATACATAAAAGCTTTTTAAAATATCTAATATTCCTTTCGTGTCCTGGCTACTGTTCCCTATGTCATCTCTCAATTCCTGAATGCAAGAGGAGCCCCTCTGGGCCTGCGAGACCACCGACAACAAATGACCCACCTTCTCTCCTTCCTCAAAAGATCTCTGACGATAAAAGCTTCTCTTTCTATCTTCGGCCTGGACCAAATGACATCTCAACTGCTCCTGGGCTACCTCCAGCGCCTCACTACTAACCGTGGTGGGGGATCTACTAAACTCTCTCTCAGCCTCAGCCACTAGTACATGCGCCTTGACATCCGCCTCCCTGGATCTGGATTTATGCTTGTTAATTTCTTTCATCAGAACTCCCCTCAGGAATGCTTTCATGGCGTCCCATACACCTGGTATCGAAGCCGACCCTGTATTGATATCGAAAAATTCCTTAATTTCCAGAGAAATCCCAGACAGGTCACCCAACACATTCAGCCAATGAGGATTACACTTCCACAGCCTCGGTCCCTGTCTGAGCACCCCCAGGCACAAGTCAATCTGCACCAGAGAATGGTCCGACAACGACCGAGGATGATAAACGACACCCTTAACTAGTGGTAGCATTATGTCGTTAACAAGGGCCAGATCTATACGCGATAGCGAATGGTGCGTGGCGGATCTACACGAGAATTCACGCTTATCTGGGTTACGCAATCTTTATACATCCTGTACTCCTACCTCACCCAAAATATTCCTGAGAGCCGCACTCCCCGGTGAACCACCTGCTCCCTCCACCCGGCATCTATCTAGGGAGTCATTCAGCGTGCAATTAAAGTCCCCAACCAACAGCCACGGCAACCCAGGGAAGTCCGCCACAAAGCCCATGATCTCTCTTATTAACGGAGAAGCAAACGGCGGAGGCACATACACAGACACCAACACCACCTGTATTCCATCCACCTTACACACAACACACACATATCTACCCTCAGCATCCACACAATCCTGCATATGTTCATACCTAATACTCCTATGCACAATCATACTTACACCGCTAGAATGAGAGGAATGAGTTGAATGTAACGCATGAATCACCCAATTTTTACTCATCCAGTGTAAATTTTCTCCAGTCAAATGCGTTTCCTGAAGGCAACATATAGCCGGCTGAAACCGCCCCAAATACTGAAAAATACACTGTCTTTTCCGTGCATCAGCCATCCCTCTCACATTCCAGCTTAAGACTCTAATCACCTGTGACATGGTAAAACTTCAAACCATATTTGAATCTCACAGCCCACTCAGATAACATTCGCTCATAGTTCAAGACCTTAACCCTTCCCCCCAACCTTCTCCCTGCCCCCCCACCCCCCTCCCTCCCTCTCGTAGTCAGGTTACTGTAGCTGGGGATCCCTGTCCCCTCAGTATCCACTTCACACATTAAAACAGGGCAATCCGAGAGCAACCTGCCCCCCAACCTACAATAAACATAACAGTTTATAACACATTTCCTCAGGTAGAGAATCCTCCCTACATCTGAGAAATACATTTTACTATCATTACCGCCTGCTCCCTCCTCAGGAACTACCATGTGGTAGCATTACATAATACACTCCCTAACTGGTGCAACATTTAAAGCAATCCTAGAGTGCAAATGCATATACAGTGGGGGAAATAATTATTTGACCCCTCACTGATTTTGTAAGTTTGTCCAATGACAAAGAAATGAAAAGTCTCAGAACAGTATCATTTCAATGGTAGGTTTATTGTAACAGTGGCAGATAGCACATCAAAAGGAAAATCGAAAAAATAACTTTAAATAAAAGATAGCAACTGATTTGCATTTCATTGAGTGAAATAAGTATTTGAACCCTCTAACAAAAAAAGACTTAATACTTGGTGGAAAAACCCTTGTTTGCAAGCACAGAGGTCAAACGTTTCTTGTAATTGATGACCAAGTTTGCGCACATTTTAGGAGGAATGTTGGTCCACTCCTCTTTGCAGATCATCTCTAAATCCCTAAGGTTTCGAGGCTGTCTCTGTGCAACTCTGAGCTTGAGCTCCCTCCATAGGTTTTCGATTGGATTAAGGTCCGGAGACTGACTAGGCCACTCCATGACCTTAATGTGCTTCTTCTTGAGCCACTCCTTTGTTGCCTTTGCTGTATGTTTTGGGTCATTGTCGTGCTGGAACACCCATCCACGACCCATTTTCAGTTTCCTGGCAGAGGGAAGGAGGTTGTCGCTCAGGATTTCACGATACATGGCTCCGTCCATTTTCCCGTTTATGCGAATAAGTTGTCCTGTGCCCTTAGCAGAAAAACACCCCCAAAGCAAAATGTTTCCACCCCCATGCTTGACGGTGGGGACGGTGTTTTGGGGGTCATAGGCAGCATTTTTCTTCCTCCAAACACAGCGAGTTGAGTTAATGCCAAAGAGCTCTATTTTGGTCTCATCAGACCACAGCACCTTCTCCCAGTCACTCTCTGAATCATTCAGGTGTTCATTGGCAAACTTCAGACGGGCCTGCACATGTGCCTTCCTGAGCAGGGGGACCTTGCGAGCCCTGCAGGATTTTAATCCATTGCGGTGTAATGTGTTTCCAATGGTTTTCTTGGTGACTGTGGTCCCTGCTAATTTGAGGTCATTAACTAACTCCTCCCGTGTAGTTCTAGGATGCTTTTTCACCTTTCTCAGAACCATTGACACCCCACGAGGTGAGATCTTGCGTGGAGCCCCAGAGCGAGGTCGATTGATGGTCATTTTGTGCTCCTTCCATTTTCGAACAATCGCACCAACAGTTGTCACCTTCTCTCCCAGCTTCTTGCTAATGGTTTTGTAGCCCATTCCAGCCTTGTGCAGGTCTACAATTTTGTCTCTGACATCCTTGGACAGCTCTTTGGTCTTTCCCATGTTGGAGAGTTTGGAGTCTGCTTGATTGATTGATTCTGTGGACAGGTGTCTTTTATACAGGTGACTAGTTAAGACAGGTGTCCTTAATGAGGGTGACTAATTGAGTAGAAGTGTCTAACCACTCTGTGGGAGCCAGAACTCTTAATGGTTGGTAGGGGTTCAAATACTTATTTCACTCAATGAAATGCAAATCAGTTGCTATCTTTTATTTAAAGTTTTTTTTTTCGATTTTCCTTTTGATGTGCTATCTGCCACTGTTACAATAAACCTACCATTGAAATGATACTGTTCTGAGACTTTTCATTTCTTTGTCATTGGACAAACTTACAAAATCAGTGAGGGGTCAAATAATTATTTCCCCCACTGTATAACGTGAACATAATAAACGTATATCTGCCTCCTTCAAGTGTCCAGGGCTCCACTTCTCAATTGTCGCTCGTGGACGTCCAGCCACTGCGCCGCCTCCTCCGGATCTTCAAAAAATCTGGTGGATCCCAATGCCACCACACGCAGTTTAGCAGGAAACAGCATAGCGTACTGGACTTGTAGAGCTCTCAGCCTTTTCTTTATATCCATAAATCTGCTTCTCCTCCGCTGCACTTCGTTGGAATAATCCGGAAATATGGACACTTTAACCCCATTCAGGACCATCTCCTCATTGTCCCTTGATTGCCGCAGGATAGTGTCCCGGTCTTTAAAATGGAGTATCTTCGCCAGTATGGGACGGGGAGGTCTGCCAGGCGGAAGCGGCCGCATGGGGACTCTGTGCGCCCGCTCCACCGCATATAATGAGGATAGACCTTTTTCATGAAACAGTTGGTGCAACCATTTTTCCACAAATTCAGTGGCATTATCCCCCTCCGTCTTCTCTGGCATACCCACAATCCGCAGGTTATTCCTTCTGGACCTGTTCTCCAGATCATCTGTTTTGGCGTATAAGGCAGCTATATCTTTAGCAGTTGTTTTTGCCGCCATTTGCAAGGGCTGAATAACGTCCTCAATAGTGAACACCCTCTTCTCCAATTCAGAGGTGCGTTCTGTGATTTTGTGTAGGTCATGCCTAATTAAAGACACATCCGACCTCAGGCTGCCAACCTGTACTGTAAGCACCTTCAGTGTGCTGTTACAACTGGCCACAGCGGCCATAATATCTTTTAGAGTAGGCTCTGCATCAGCCACAACTTTAGGGCCTACCGCGTCTTTTGCCGGCCGTGCAGGGGTTAATGGCGGCCAATTCACCGCATCTAGGGCCTCCCCATCAGTGGATTCATCCTCCTGTCCAGAGGAGATATGAGCGTTCATCTCCTTCTCCTCAGCCCAGTCTCCCCCAGCACTATCCGTGCGAGCAAACCTGCTCAGCTTTGCGGCCGCAGTCTGTCTCAGCTTGGGCTGTAAGGCCGGCCCCTCTTTTTCCTCGGCGCCATGCCGGCTCACCTCTGGCCTGTCATATCGCGGCCCTTTACCGGACTTCCTCGGCATGTCGGCTCTCAGAAATTTAGCACAGCACCCTCCTGTCGCCTCTCAACCACCAGGTAGGAAAGGATCGGCGATATAGGGGGTTGCTACCACTCTAAAGTCAGGATGTCTGCAGGAGCTCAGTGCGGTGCGACCTACTCCATGCGCTCTCAGGCCACGCCCCTCAAGCCACAATGTTTTAGTGCACTTTTTGCCTGGAACAATACCTGTTTTTTCAGGCATGTGTACATGCCTAATCTTTCTGGCCTCTGGTGCTGCACTGTGGCTGCAAAAACAAAACAACAAAAAAAAGGCACATACATGTGTCAATTCCCCTTTGTGATCGTTACCTTTTTGTGGTGAAGGGGCTTGCGTATCACAATGAAGCAATCACCTCTATGAGTGTGTTGGCAATGGCAATGTTGGCACACCCCAGATGAGATAAGGTTGTTGCTTTATTGTGAACAGACCAAAAGCGATCGGCTGGATAATTTTGCATAGAAAAAACATTAATTTTCTTTGTGATCATCTAAGGTGATCATTAAAGCCTACTAGGCCAATAATGGGCCCACACTGCAGAATCATTGTTTTCTGGGTCACTTAACTGTCACTGAACTACCTCAGCATGACCATAGGCTTTGAAAAACCGTCATCGACTGCAATCTCCCAAACGTGCGCACGAGCACAGTCATCACTACACCAAGATTGACGCATAGAGGAATAAAATTTGTCATGAGTGTGTCAACTATTGACAATTCTTTGCAGTTGTCTAAACTCTATTCCATACACATCCCCTGATAGGGGACGTAACAGGGATTAAACTGATAGGAATAGTACTACTTAACATACCACTCATATTGGGATTGCACAGTACATTGCATTGCACGGCGCATGCGCCTTGCCCCAAATTGGAAGTAAGAGGACCAACCAAGCATCTTTTTCCATCTCCCGGTTCCTAAAATCTATTCCATACACGTCCCCTGATAGGGGACGTAACAGGAATTAAACTGATAGGAATAGTACTACTTAACCACTTCAGCCCCCCTACCTTAAACACCCTTAATGACCAGGCCACTTTTTACACTTCTGACCTACACTATTTTCACAGTTTATTGCTCGGTCATGCAACCTACCACCGAAATGAATTTTACCTCCTTTTCTTCTCTCTAATAGAGCTTTCATTTGGTGGTATTTCATTGCTGCTGACATTTTAACTTTTTTTGTTATTTATCGAAATTTAACGATTTTTTTGCAAAAAAATGACATTTTTCAATTTCAGTTGTAAAATTTTGCAAAAAAAACGACATACATATATAAATTTTTCTCAAAATTTATTGTTCTACATGTCTTTGATAAAAAAAAATGTTTGGGTAAAAAAAAATGGTTTGGGCAAAAGTTAGAGCGTTTACAAACTATGGTACAAAAATGTGAATTTCCGCTTTTTGAAGCAGCTCTGACTTTCTGAGCACCTGTCATGTTTCCTGAGGTTCTACAATGGCCAGACAGTAGAAAAACCCCACAAATGACCCCATTTCAGAAAAGAGACACCCTAAGGTATTCGCTGATGGGCATAGTGAGTTCATAGAACTTTTTATTTTTTGTCACAAGTTAGCGGAAAATGATGATTTATTTTATTTTTTATTTTTTTCTTACAAAGTCTCATATTCCACTAACTTGTGACAAAAAATAAAAACTTCTATGAACTCACTATGCCCATCACAAAATAACTTGGGGTGTCTTCTTTCCAAAATGGGGTCACTTGTGGGGTAGTTATACTGCCCTGGCATTCTAGGGGCCCTAATGTGTGGTAAGTAGTTTGAAATCAAAATCTGTAAAAAATGGCCGGTGAAATCTGAAAGGTGCTCTTTGGAATGTGGGCCCCTTTGCCCACCTAGGCTACAAAAAAGTGTCACACATGTGGTATCGCCGTACTCAGGAGAAGTTGGGGAATGTGTTTTGGGGTGTCATTTTACATATTCCCATGCTGGATGAGATAAATATCTCGGTCAAATGCCAACTTTGTATAAAAAAATAGGAAAAGTTGTCTTTTGCCGAGATATTTCTCTCACCCAGCATGGGTATATGTAAAATGACACCCCAAAACACATTGCCCAACTTCTCCTGAGTACGGAGATACCACATGTGTGACACTTTTTTGCAGCCTAGGTGGGCAAAGGGGCCCACATTCCAAAGAGCACCTTTCGGATTTCACCGGCCATTTTTTACAGATTTTGATTTCAAACTACTTACCACACATTAGGGCCCCTAGAATGCCAGGGCAGTATAACTACCCCACAAGTGACCCCATTTTGGAAAGAAGACATCCCAAGGTATTCGCTGATGGGCATAGTGAGTTCATGGAAGTTTTTATTTTTTGTCACAAGTTAGTAGAATATGAGACTTTGTAAGAAAAAAAAATCATCATTTTCCGCTAACTAGTGACAAAAAATAAAAAATTCTAGGAACTCGCCAGGCCCCTCACGGATTACCTTGGGGGTGTGTTCTTTCCAAAATGGGGTCACTTGGGGTCCATTCTAGGGGCCCTACTGTGTGGTAAGTAGTTTGAAATCGAAATCTGTAAAAAATGGCCGGTGAGATCCGAAAGGTGCTCTTTGGAATGTGGGCCCCTTTGCCCACCTAGGCTGCAAAAAAGTGTCACACATGTGGTATCTCCGTACTCAGGAGAAGTTGGGGAATGTGTTTTGGGGTGTCATTTTACATATACCCATGCTGGGTGAGAGAAATATCTCGGCAAAAGACAACTTTTCCTATTTTTTTATACAAAGTTGGCATTTGACCGAGATATTTCTCGGGCCGAACCGATCTGAGCTGTCTCAACCCGAACTCCAGACTGGGCGGTGAAAGGGGGAACTACAGGTGCGGCTGAAGTTGGTGACTGCCAATCAGGGTTTGCCAGCACCTCAGGGATTCTAGGGGCTCTACGGGCCTGTCTTTGCGGTGGCTGCGACGGGGTAACTACTGCACGTGCCACCGTACCAGCTTCAACTGCCCTTCTGGTGCTCGCCACTTCACCATGTTGTACGGCAGTGCTGGTACTAGGTCCAGGGAGGGCTGCGCTGCTGGTGTATGCCTCACCACGTAATCTGACAGCGCCAGCCCCACTCTGTTGCTCTTGAAACGGATCCTGCACAACCTGTGGTCTAGCGACACGGGGCCGGGTACGCCTGGTGCTATCAGGGACCTCAACCTCCTCGTCCGAACTTTGGGTCAGACTGCCACTGCTTTCTACAGGTTCATATTCTGACCCGCTAGATTCGTCAGATGAGGGTTCTCATTCCTCATCCGACTGGGTCAGAATCCTGTAGGCCTCTTCAGAAGAATACCCCCTGTTTGACATTTGGACTACTAAATTTAGGGGTATTCCCTGAGACTACCCAAGAAAAAAAGCAAGCCTGTCTTACAAAGGGGAGGCTAGCGAAGTACCGGAGGCCGCTGCGATTGATAAAAAATATCAAAACTGATTTTTTTATCGCCGCAGCGCTTGTAAAGTGATTGTGCAGTGATCAAAAAATAATAATTTTTTTGTCACTGCGGTGGGGCGGGCGTGGGTGAACGCACGTGTGGGCGACCGATCAGGCCTGATCGGGCAAACACTGCGTTTTGGGTGGAGGGCGAGCTAAGGTGACACTAATACAATTATAGATCTGACTGTGATCAGTTTTGATCACTTACAGATACTATAAAAGTACAAATGCTGATTACCGATACGCTAATCAGCGAATAAGTGACTGCGGTGCGGTGGGCTGGGCGCTAAACAATTGCTAAACTACCTAACCAAGGGGCCTAAACTAACCTAAAACCTATCAGTCAATACCAGTGAAAAAAAAAAGTGACAGTTTACACTGATCACTTTTTTCCTTTCACTAGGTGATTGACAGGGGCGATCAAGGGGTGATCAAGGGGTTAATTCGGGTGATGGGGGGTGATCTGGGGCTAAGTGAAATGTTTGGTGCTTCTCACTGTGATGTCTGCTCCTCTGCTGGGACCAACCGACGAAAGGACCAGCAGAGGAGCAGACAAGCATTTAAACCACTTAAGGACCATAGGTTTATACCCCCCCTAAAGACCCAGGCCCTTTTTTACAAATCGGCACTACACTAACTTTCACGTTTATTGCTCGGTCATGCAACTTACCACCCAAATGAATTTTACCTCCTTTTCTTCTCACTAATAGAGCTTTCATTTGGTGGTATTTCATTGCTGCTGACATTTTTACTTTTTTTGTTATTAATCGAAATTTAAACGATTTTTTTGCAAAAAAATGACATTTTTCACTTTCAGTTGTAAAATTTTTGCAAAAAAAAACGAGATCCATATAGAAATTTTGCTCTAAATTTATAGTTCTACATGTCTTTGATAAAAAAAATGTTTGGGTTAAAAAAAAAATGGTTTGGGTAAAAGTTAGAGCGTTTACACACTATGGTACACAAATGTGAATTCCGCTTTTTGAAGCAGCTCTGACTTTCTGAGCAACCTGTCATGTTTTCCTGAGGTTCTACAATGCCAGACAGTACAAACACCCCCACAAAGGACAGCATTTCGAAAGTACACACCCTAAGTATTCGCTGATGGGCATAGTGAGTCATAGAACTTTTTATTTTTTGTCACAAGTTAGCGGAAAATGAAGATTTTTTTTTATTTTATTTTTTTTCCTACAAAGTCTCATTATTCCACTAACTTGTGACAAAAAATAAAAACTTCTATGAACTCACCTATGCCCATCACGAAATACCTTGGGGTCTCTTCTTTCCAAAAAGGGGTCACTTGTGGGGTAGTTATACTGCCCCTGGCATTCTATGGGCCCAAATGTGTGGTAAGGAGTTTGAATCAAATTCTGTAAAAAATGACCAGTGGAATCCGAAAGGTGCTTTTGGAATGTGGGCCCCTTTGCCCACCTAGGCTGCAAAAAAGTGTCACACATCTGGTATCTCCGTACTCAGGAGAAGGTGGGGAATGTGTTTTGGGGTGTCATTTTTACATATACCCATGCTGGGTGAGATAAATATCTTGGTCAAATGCCAACTTTGTATAAAAAAATGGGAAAAGTTGTCTTTTGCCAAGATATTTCTCTCACCCAGCATGGGTATATGTAAAATGACACCCCAAAACACATTCCCCACCTTCTCCTGAGTACGGCAATACCAGATGTGTGACACTTTTTTGCAGCCTAGGTGGGCAAAGGGGCCCATATTCCAAAGAGCACCTTTCGGATTTCACAGGTCATTTTTTTACAGAATTTGATTTCAAACTCCTTACCACACATTCGGGCCCCTAGAATGCCAGGGCAGTATAACTACCCCACAAGTGACCCCATTTTGGAAAGAAGAGACCCCAAGGTATTCCGTGAGGGGCATGGCAAGTTCCTAGAATTTTTTATTTTTTGTCACAAGTTAGTGGAAAATGAGACTTTGTATGAAAAAAAAAAAAAATCAGCATTTTCCACTAACTTGTGACAAAAAATAAAAAAATCTAGGAACTTGCATGCCCCTCACGGAATACCTTGGGGTGTCTTCTTTCCAAAATGGGGTCACTTGTGGGGTAGTTATACTGCCCTGGCATTTTCCAGGGGCCCTAATGTGTGGTAAGTAGGTAAATGACCTGTGAAATCCTAAAGGTGCTCTTTGGAATATGGGCCCCTTTGCCCACCTAGGCTGCAAAAAAGTGTCACACATGTGGTATCGCCGTATTCAGGAGAAGTTGGGGAATGTGTTTTGGGGGTGTCATTTTACATATACCCTTGCTGGGTGAGAGAAATATCTTGGCAAAAGACAACTTTTACCATTTTTTTATACAAAGTTGGCATTTGACCAAGATATTTCTCTCACCCAGCATGGGTATATGTAAAATGACACCCCAAAACACATTCCCCAACTTCTCCTGAGTACGGCGATACCAGATGTGTGACACTTTATTGCAGCCTAGATGCGCAAAGGTGCCCAAATTCCTTTTAGGAGGGCATTTTTAGACATTTGGATACCAGACTTCTTCTCACGCTTTGGGGCCCCTAGAATGCCAGGGCAGTATAAAATACCCCACATGTGACCCCATTTTGGAAAGAAGACACCCAAGGTATTCAATGAGGGGCATGGCGAGTTCATAGAAATTTTTTTTTTTTGGCACAAGTTAGCGGAAATTGATATTTTTTAATTTTTTTTCTCACAAAGTCTCCCGTTCCGCTAAACTTGGGACAAAAATTTCAATCTTTCATGGACTCAATATGCCCCTCACGGAATACCTGGGGTGTCTTCTTTCCAAAATGGGGTCACATGTGGGGTATTTATTCTGCCCTGGCATTCTAGGGGCCCTAAAGCGTGAGAAGAAGTCTGGAATTATTAAAAGTCTAAAAAAATTTACGCATTTGGTTTCCGTGAGGGGTATGGTGAGTTCATGTGAGATTTTATTTTTTGACACAAGTTAGTGGAATATGAGACTTGTAAGAAAAAAAAAATAATAATTCCGCTAACTTGGGCCAAAAAAATGTCTGAATGGAGCCTTACAGAGGGGTGATCAATGACAGGGGGGGTGATCAATGACAGGGGGGGTGATCAATGACAGGTGGGGGTGATCAATGACAGGGGTGTAATCAATGACAGGGGGGTGATCAGGGAGTCTATATGGGGTGATAACCACAGTCATTGATCACGCCCGTGTAAGGCTTCATTCAGACGTCCGTATGCGTTTTGCGGATCCGATCCATCTATCGTGCATCCGTAAAAATCATGCGGACATCTGAATGGAGCTTTACAGGGGGGTAATCAATGACAGGGGGGTAATCAATGACAGGGGGGTGATCAGGGAGTCTATATGGGGTGATCACCACCAGTCATTGATCACGCCCCTGTAAGGCTTCATTCAGACGTCCGGATGCGTTTTGCGGATCCGATCCATCTATCAGTGGATCCGTAAAAAATCATGCGGACATCTGAATGGAGCTTTACAGGGGGGTGATCAATGACAGGGGGGTGATCAGGGAGTCTATATGGGGTGATAACCACAGTCATTGATCACGCCCCTGTAAGGCTTCATTCAGACGTCCGGATGCGTTTTGCGGATCCGATCCATCTATCAGTGCATCGTAAAAATCATGCGGACATCTGAATGGAGCTTTACAGGGGGGTAATCAATGACAGGGGGGTGATCACCACAGTCATTGATCATGCCCCTGTAAGGCTTCATTCAGACGTCCGGATGCGTTTTGCGGATCCGATCCATCTATCAGTGCATCCGTAAAAATCATGCGGACATCTGAATGGAGCTTTACAGGGGGGTAATCAATGACAGGGGGTGATCACCACAGTCATTGATCATGCCCCTGTAAGGCTTCATTCAGACGTCCGTATGCGTTTTGCGGATCCGATCCATCTATCAGTGCATCCGTAAAAATCATGCGGACATCTGAATGGAGCTTTACAGAGTGTGATCAATGACAGGGGGGTGATCAATGACAGGGGTGTAATCAATGACAGGGGGGTGATCAGGGAGTCTATATGGGGTGATCACCACAGTCATTGATCATGCCCCTGTAAGGCTTCATTCAGACGTCCGGATGCGTTTTGCGGATCCGATCCATCTATCAGTGCATCCGTAAAAATCATGCGGACATCTGAATGGAGCTTTACAGGGGGGTAATCAATGACAGGGGGGTAATCAATGACAGGGGGGTGATCAGGGAGTCTATATGGGGTGATCACCACAGTCATTGATCACGCCCCTGTAAGGCTTCATTCAGACGTCCGGATGCGTTTTGCGGATCCGATCCATCTATCAGTGGATCCGTAAAATCATGCGGACGTCTGAATGGAGCTTTACAGGGGGGTGATCAATGACAGGGGGGTGATCAATGACAGGGGGGTGATCAGGGAGTCTATATGGGGTGATCAGGGGTGATCAGGGGCTAATAAGGGGTTAATAAGTGACGGGGGGGGGGTGTAGTGTAGTGTAGTGGTGCTTGGTGCTACTTTACTGAGCTACCTGTGTCCTCTGGTGGTCGATCCAAACAAAGGGGACCACCAGAGGACCAGGTAGCAGGTATATTAGACGCTGTTATCAAAACAGCGTCTAATATACCTGTTAGGGGTTAAAAAAACCACATCTCCAGCCTGCCAGCGAACGATCGCCACTGGCAGGCTGGAGATCAACTCTCTTACCTTCCGTTCCTGTGAGCGCGCGCGCCTGTGTGCGCGCATTCACAGGAAATCTCGGCTCACGCGAGATGACGCCTATTGGCGTTAGCGTAGCCTGGGGGAGCCGCCGCAATGACGCCTTTCGGCGTTACAGTTGCGGGAAGTGGTTAACACATCATATTTACAAATATAATGTGTTATCTGGCTTTTGATTTGATTTTTTAAAAATCATCAGCTTGCCAGCCACGATCATTGGCTGGCAAGCTGATGACGCGACCCCCCTCTAACTTTTGCCGGCCCGCGATGCGCATGCGCAGGCCGGCTTTGAGCGAAATCTCGCGTCTCGCGAGATAACGCGTATATGCGCGACTCTGCGCAGGGCTGCCGCCTCCGGAACGCGATCCTGCGTTAGGCGGTCCGGAGGCGGTTAACATACCACTCATATCGGGTAGCACAGTAAATTGCACGGCGCACACGCAGTGCCCCAAATTGGAAGTAAGAGGACCGACCAAGTATCTTTTTCCATCTCCCGGTTCCTAAATCTATTCCATACACCGGTCCCTGATAGGGGACGTAACAGGGATTAAACTGATAGGAATAGTACTACTTAACATACCACTCATATCGGGTAGCACAGTACATTGCACAGCGCATGCGCAGTGCCCCAAATTGGAAGTAAGAGGACCAACAAAGCATCTTTTTCCATCTCTCGGTTCCTAAAATCTATTCCATACACCACACCGGCCCCTGATAGGGGACAAAACAGAGATTAAACTGGCAAGAACAGATTTTTTTAATTAAAAAAAATCTCTGCGGAGCTGGGTATTTTTTGGCCATGTTACTGAATGCTCATGCATAATGGTTGCAGGCTCATGCGTCCTTTTGCGGAGGTGACAAACCTGGTCAGTCAAACCCAAGGCAACATCATCGACCTCATCACATATGCGTTTTTTCTAGAGTGTACCCTGCGAAGAGTGCTGGATCAGGCTGTAGATGAGCATGAAGAGGAAGAGTTGTGGTCCTCATCACCACCAGAACCAGCCTTGTCGTCATCGATTGCTGAACCTGCGGCTACGCAGAGAGAGGAGTCTGAAGAAGAGGAGTCAGAGGAGGAAGGTGGCTTTGAGAAGGTGGAAGACCAACCACAGCAGGCGTCCCAGGGGGCTTGTTGTCACCTTTCGGGGACCCTTGGTGTTGTACGTGGCTGGGTGGACGAAGAGACCTTCAATGAGGTCAGTGAGGACAGGGAACGGGACATGGCTAGCTTGGTATCCAACCTTGTGCAAATGGGGAGTTTGCGGTTGTGCAAATGGACTGTTTGCGGTTGTTTGCGGTGCGTTAAACGGGGAGTTTGGTCTGTCATAGTTTGGTCTGTCACTGTGAAGTGGGCGTAACCCTTACACTACCTGATCGATACAACATCATACCTGATGTTTTAAAGCACGTTATTCCAAACAATTTAGGAATGTTAGGTGATTTATGCCCTTTATGTATTAAAACCCGACTTTGCGTCAACTACATAATCTTCCATGGGAGTTTTGCCATGGATCCCCTTCTGGCATGCCACAGTCCAGGTGTTAGTCCCCTTGAAACAACTTTTCCATCACTATTGTGGCCAGAAAGAGTCCCTGTGGGTTTTAAAATTCACCTGCCTATTGAAGTCTATGGAGGTTCGCCCGGTTCGCCCGTTCGCGAACATTTGCGGAAATTCGCGTTCGCCGTTCACGAATGGAAAATTTTATGTTCGCAACATCTCTACTACTGTCAGCAAACTGCCTGAAACTGCCTGACAATGTTGAAAATCGGGAACTCTAAGGCTGGAGAACATCCGACCACCAACAAAACACAAATCGTCAGCGGAGAAATGGATACATTTATAAAGAAAGCTGCCTCCTTGTTCGTTGCACGAGAATCCAAGATGGTGCCGACTCACCCACATAAGGCTTCTGAGCGCGCTATGGATAGATCGGAGGAGGAAAGCGACACAGAGGAGCCACAGGGTAGAGGTGCGCTCCCCATCACTAGGCACTACCTGAAGCAATATCTCTGCAAGGCCATAGAGCCGGTCATCGGCAAAATATCTGCACTCCGTCAGGAGATGAGGCAAGTGGGGGATCGGGAAGAGACACTTGAAACTCACCAGGCTTTAATACTGGATCACCAGTTGCCCACCACAAACTCACTCCAAAAATGCAGCGCTTACCCTAATGATCTGCACAATGCCCTGGAAGACCAGGAAAACAGGGGGCGCCGTAACAACTTGCGCCTCAGAGGGATCCCAGAATCCGTACAACCCCTCTACAGTGAGAACCATATGCTCCTTGCTTCTGGGCCCAGATTATGAGCCTGACATAGTCATAGAGCGAGCGCACAGGGCTCTACATCCTAAGCCCAAACCAGCATGGCACATTTTGACTTGGCAAGATTTGCCCACTCTTCTTTGCAAAAACACTGTAAATCTGTCAGATTGTGAGGGCATCTCCTGAGCACAGCCCTCTTCAGATCACCCCACAGATTTTCAATCGGATTCAGGTCTGGGCTCTGGCTGGGCCATTCCAAAACTTTAATCTTCTTCTGGTGAAGCCATTCCTTTGTTGATTTGGATGTATGCTTTGGGTCATTTTTAATGCTGAAAGATGAAGTTCCTCTTCATGTTCAGCTTTCTAGCAGAAGCCTGAAGGTTTTGTGTCAATATTGACTGGTATTTGAAACTGTTCATAATTTCCTCTAGCTTTACTAAGGCCCCAGTTACAGCTGAAGAAAAACAGCCCCAAAGCATGATGCTGCCACCACCATGCTTCACTGTGGGTATGGTGTTCTTTTAGTGATGTGCAGTGTTGTTTTTGCACCAAACATATCTTTTGGAATTATGGCCAAAAAGTTCAACCTTGGTTTCATCAGACCATAACACCTTTTCCCACATGCTTTTGGGAGACTTCAGATATGTTTTTGCAAAATGTAACCTGGCTTGGATGTTTTTCTTCGTAAGAAAAGGCTTTCATCTTGCCACTCTACCCCATAGCCCAGACATATGAAGCATATGGGAGATTGTTGTCACATGTACCACACAGCCAATACTTGCCAGATATTCCTGCAGCTCCTTTAATGTTGCTGTGGGCCTCTTGGTAGCCTCCCAGACCAGTTTTCTTCTCGTCTTTTCATCAATTTTGGAGTGATGTCCAGTTCTTGGTTGTGCCATATTTTCTTCACTTGATGATGACTGTTTTCACTGTGTTCCATGGTATATCTAATGCCTTGGAAATTATTGTGTACCCTTCTCCTGACTGATACCTTTTAACAATGAGGTCCCTCTGATGCTTTGGAAGCTCTCTGTGGACCATGGCTTTTGCTGTGGGATGTGACTAAGAAAATTTCAGGAAAGACCAACTAGAGCAGCTGAACTTAATTTGGGGTTAATCAGAGGCACTTTAAATGATGGCAGGTGCATGCTGACTCCTATTTAACATAATTTTGAATGTGATTGCTAATTTCTGAACACAGCTTCGTCCCCAGTTATAAGAGGGTGTGCACACTTATGTAAACACATTATTTTAGTTTTTTTTTTTGTTTTCTTCCCTCCACCTAAAAGATTTCAGGTTTTTTTTTTTCAATTGAGTGGTACAGTTTATAGGTCATATTAAAGGTGGAAAAAGTTCTGAAATTATTTACAGTTGCAAGAAAAAGTATGTGAAACCTTTGGAATGATATGGATTTCTGCACAAATTGGTCATAAAATGTGATCTGATCTTCATCTAAGTCACAACAATAGACAATCACAGTCTGCTTAAACTAATAACACACAAAGAATTAAATGTTACCATGTTTTTATTGAACACACCATGTAAACATTCACAGTGTAGGTGGAAATAGTATGTAAACCCTTGGATTTAATAATTGGTTGAACCTCCTTTGGCAGCAATAGCTTCAACCAAACGTTTCCTGTAGTTGCAGATCAAACGTGCACAAAGGTCAGGAGTAATTCTTGACCATTCCTCTTTACAGAACTGTTTCAGTTCAGCAATATTCTTGGGATGTCTGGTGTGAATCGCTTTCTTGAGGTCATGCCACAGCATCTCAATCAGGTTGAGGTCAGGACTCTGACTGGGCCACTCTTGAAGGCGTATTTTCTTCTGTTTAAGCCATTCTGTTGTTGATTTACTTCTATGCTTTGGGTCGTTGTCCTGTTGTAACACCCATCTTCTGTTGAGCTTCAGCTGGTGGCAAGTTCTCCTGCAAAATGTCTTGATAAACTTGGGAATTCATTTTTCCTTCGATGATGGCAATCCGTCCAGGCCCTGATGCAGCAAAGCAGCCCCAAACCATGATGCCCCTACCACCATACTTCACAGTTGGGATGAGGTTTTGATGTTGGTGTGCTGTGCCTCTTTTTCTCCACACATAGTGTTGTGTGTTTCTTCCAAACAACTCAACTTTGGTTTCATCTGTCCACAGAATATTTTGCCAGTACTGCTGTGAAACATCCAGGTGCTCTTGTGCAAACTGTAAACATGCAGAAATGTTTTTTTTTTTTGGACAGCAGTGGCTTCCTCTGTGGTATCCTCCCATGAAATCCATTCTCGTTTAGTGTTTTACGTATCATAGATTCGCTAACAGGGATGTGAGCATATGCCAGAGACTTTTGTAAGTCTTTAGCTGACACTCTAGGATTCTTCTTCACCTCATTGAACAGTCTGCGCTGTGCTCTTGCAGTCCTCTTTACAGGACCGCCACTCCTAGGGAGAGTAGCAGCGGTGCTGAAATTTCTCAATTTATAGAGCATTTGTCTTACCGTGGACTGATGAACAGCAAGGCTTTTGGAGATACTTTTATAACCCTTTCCAGCTTTATGCAAGTTAACAATGCTTAATCGTAGGTCTTCTGAGAGCTCTTTTGTGCGAGACATCATTTGCATCAGGCAATGCTTTTTGTGAAAACCAAACCCAGAACTGGTGTGTGTTTCTTATAGGGCAGGGCAGCTGTAACCAACACCTCCAATCTCATCTCATTGATTGGACTCCAGTTGGCTGACACCTCACTCTAATTAGCTCTTGGAGATGTCATTAGTCTAGGGGTTCACATACTTTTTCCGCCTGTACTGTGAATGTTTACATGGTGTGTTCAATAAAAACATGGTAACATTTAATTCTTTGTGTGTTATTAGTTTAAGCAGACTGTGATTGTCTATTTTTGTGACTTAGATGAAGATCAGATCACATTTTATGACCAATTTGTGCAGAAATCCATATAATTCCAAAGGGTTCACATAATTTTTCTTGCAACTGTATCTTTGTCTCATTTTTTTACATCACAGAAACCTGACATTTTAACAGGGGTGTGTAGACGTTTTATATCCACTCTATATATACGTATTAAAATTAATTACCCCCTCACCTAGTACAAAAAATATATTATTATTGAAAATCCTTCTAAGATGTATCTGTATAGCAACATTATAATATAATATTATGTCACATCAATAGAAGATTTTATAAAAAACTCGGTTAGAAACAAATACATAGTGTGAATGGGTTCAATACCAGTTCTCAAAAAAAAAAAAAAAGGCGGGGAACCTTTAAAAACTACAAGAGGGGAAGAAACAGGGACAAGCTGGGTTGAATGTGACACTAAAATGTTACTTTGCACTAAATCATTCCTTAGTACCATAACAACATTATTCGATTGCGGCTCCTAATAACAAAACATCATTTAAAAAAAAAAATTTTTTAGATTAAGGCGAGAGGGGAATCGAGTATTTAATCTAAATATCCAGTATGCTTCACATAAAAGGATTTTCCTCTTGATATTACCGCCTCTAGGTGGAACACTCTCCTTTTCAAAAGCGAAGGTACGTAAACTACTCATAACAAGGTTATGCTTAGTTATAAAATGATTTGCTGCATTAAAGGTGTCTGTCTCTGATGAATTTACAATGTAATTGAGATGTTCTCGCAATCTAACTTTGAATTGCTTGCTAGTACTTCCCACATAAATTACATCACATGCAATATACTTGATGGCATAAATGACACCTGTCGCATTGCAATTAATGTAATTTTTTATTAAAAATGTTTCTGTATGTGTGGAATTGTCAAAACTTGTTTAGGTAAAGCATATTTACAAGTTTTACATGGGTGTCCACCACATTTGGTGAACCGCTTATATTTACTCCACGTGTCTTTTCTTTTAGTTGTAGAACGTGTAAATAACGAATGCCAAAAATTAATAGAAATATTTACCCACCAGCCCTACGTCCTATTGTCTTGAATATTAGGTCCCTGATAGAGAGAGTGGGGGACTGGTTGAATTCACTACTTCAGCCTTTCGTTGCCAGGGTACATCCGAGACACCTCTGATGTTCTCAGAGCTGTCTATGAAAAACAATGGTGTAGTGATTATAACTGGCTTACTTTGGATGTCATTTCACTTCATCCTTCTATACCCCATAATGTGGCCATTTTGGCCTTAGAGTACCACCTTAATAGATACAGTAAACATACAATGGAATTTATAGACTTCTTCTTAGAAGTTATCTCCTTTCTTATGATGCACAATTATTTTTCATTCAATAATACATTTTATGTTCATACAAAGGGTGTGTCAATGGGGAAAAAATACTCACCATCTCTTGCCAACCTTACAATGGCATACTGGGAAGAGTAAAATATCTTTTGTGAGGGTAACCCTTTTGCAGGAGCGGTGGTCTGGTATGGCAGATACATTGATGACTTGCTCTTTATATGGGGCATCGATGTGTCTGCCATACCAGACTTTATGGATTATGTCAATAATAATCCATATAATTTGAGGTTTACACATCATGCTCATCCTAGTGCCATCAGCTTTTTGGATCTTAGGCTGACTGGTATTCAGGATCAGAATATCCGCACGGAGAGTATTCACAAAGCTATTTCAGGAAATACTATACTTAAAGCTAATAGTCATCACCCAATACATAAAATCATAGCTATTCCAGTTGGGGAATTCATATGTGCACGTAGAAACTGTAGTTCAGATGCCATTTTTTTCAATGAATGCAAAGCTATTTGGACACCTCTGAGTCTGAGAGGTTATCCAGACTGGATGTTACAGAGAGCCTTGAATATAGCGAAGAATTGGACTAGGGCAGAATTGATGTTTAAAAACACAGGATAAGAAGTACAACAGTGACTTAAAAAGATTAAAATAGACAAATCGCCAGGACCGGATGGCATACACCCCCATATCCTAAGGGAATTAAGTAATGTCATAGCCAGACCCTTATTTCTGATATTTGAAGACTCTATACTGACAGGAAATGTTCTACAGGATTGGTGCATAGCAAATGTGGTGCCAATATTCAAAAAGGGTCCAAAAACAGAGCCTGGAAACTATAGGCCGGTAAGTTTAACATCTGTTGTGGATAAACTGTTTGAAGGTTTTCTAAGAGATGCTATCTTAGAGCATCTCAACGGAAATAAGCAAATAACGCCATATCAGCATGGCTTAATGAGGGATCGGTCATGTCAAACTAATTCAATCAGTTTCCATGAGGAGGTAAGTTCTAGACTTGACAGCGGCGTATCAATGGATGTTGTATATCTGGACTTCTCCAAAGCATTTGACACTGTACCACATAAAAGGTTAGTATATAAAATGAGAATGCTCGGACTGGGAGAAAATGTCTGTATGTGGGTAAGTAACTGGCTGAGTGATAGAAAACAGAGGGTGGTTATTAACGGTACACACTCAGATTGGGTCACTGTCCCTAGTGAGGTACCTCAGGGGTCAGTATTGGGCCCTATTCTCTTCAATATATTTATGAATGATCTTGTAGAAGGCTTGCAAAGTAAAATATCAATATTCGCAGATGACACTAAACTGTGTAAAGTAATTAACATTGAAGAGGACAGTATACTACTACAGAGGGATCTGGATAGATTGGAGGCTTGGGCAGAGAAGTGGCATATGAGGTTTAACACTGACAAATGTAAAGTTATACACATGGGAAGGAATAATGCAAGTCACCTGTACATACTAAATGGTAAAACACTCGGTAACACTGACATGGAAAAGTATCTAGGAATTTTTATAAACAGCAAACTAAGCTGCAAAAACCAGTGTCAGGCAGCTGCTGCCAAGGCCAATAAGATAATGGGTTGCATCAAACGGGGCATAGATGCCAGTGATGAGAACATAGTCCTACCACTTTACAAATCGCTAGTCAGACCACACATGGAGTACTGTGTACAGTTCTGGGCTCTTGCGAACAAGGCAGACATAGCAGAGCTGGAGAGGGTCCAGAGGAGGGCAACTAAAGTAATAACTGGAATGGGGCAACTACAGTACCCTGAAAGATTATCAAAATTAGGGTTATTCACTTTAGAAAAAAGATGACTGAGGGGAGATCTAATTACTATGTATAAATATATCAGGGGTCAGTACAGAGATCTCTCCCATCATCTATTTATCCCCAGGACTGGGACTGTGACGAGGGGACACCCTCTGCATCTGGAGGAAAGAAGGTTTGTACACAAACATAGAAGATGATTCTTTACGGTGAGAGCGGTGAGACTATGGAACTCTCTGCCTGAGGAGGTGGTGATGGTGAGTACAATAAAGGAATTCAAGAGGGGCCTGGATGTATTTCTAGAGTGTAATAATATTACAGGCTATAGCTACTAGAGAGGGGTCGTTGATCCAGGGAGTTATTCTAACTGCCTGATTGGAGTCGGGAAGGAATTTTTTATTCCCCTAAAGTGGGTAAAATTGGCTTCTACCTCACAGTTTTTTTTTTTTTGCCTTCCTCTGGATCAACTTGCAGGATGACAGGCCGAACTGGATGGACAAATGGCTTTTTTTGGCCTTATGTACTATGTTACTATGTAACATGAAAATAAAAATGAAAATACAAATAAAAGTGAAAAGAAGTTTGAAAGATCCAGATTGGTTCTCACATATAGTAGGCAGTTCCCTAGTATACAATGTGTGATCCAAAAATGTCTCCCTATACTTTATGAGGATAATATACTTTATGATATTCCAAAAAATGGATGCAAGATTGCATCAAGACGCCCTAGTACTCTGGATAATTATTTTTATTTTTTTTTACATGTTCTACAACTAAAAGAAAAGACACGTAGGTGAAATATAAGGGGTTCACCAAATGTGGTGGACACCCTTGTGAAATGTGTAAATACTCTTTACCTACAACAAGTTTTGACAATTCCACACATACAGAAACATTTTTAATAAAAAAATGACATTAGGGCTACATGCACACAAACGTTGTTTGCTTTCGTGTCCGTTCCGTTTTTTTTTGCGGATCCGCAATTTGCGAACCGCAAAACACATACGGTCGTGTGCATGTAGCCTTACATTGTAAATCCCTCAGCGACAGGCACCTCTAACGCAGCAAATCATTTTATTATGAAGCATAACCGTAATATGAATAGTTTACATACCTTCGCTTTTGAAAAGGAGTGTCCCACCTAGAGGCGGTAATATCAAGAAGAAAATCCTTTTACGTGAAGCATACTGGATATTTAGATAAATACCAGATTCCCCTCTGGCCTTAACCTAAAAAAAAAAAACATTCACACTATGTATTTGTTTCTAACCGATTTTTTTATATAAAATCTTATATTGATGTGACGTTCTATTATTTTATAATGTTTCTATACCGATACATCTTAGAAGGATTTTCAATAATAATATATATTTTTTTGTACCAGGTGAGGGGGTAATTGATTTTAATATGCATATATACCTTTGTTCTTAATGTGATAGAAGGTTGAATGCAGTGTGTCTGACTTAGGGATGATGATTATCTACCTACCGTCTGTCTATACGCGTTTCTTCCCTTTCACCTCTCCTTTTCAGTTTTCCCTCCCTGTTTTCATCTCCCTTTTTTATTGGAGGGGCAGATCTATTTGAATCTCAGAGGCCGGACACACCGCAAGGTTACGACTAAGAACACTTCAGTTCAAAACATGTCAACCAGTGGTGGTGGGAGGTGATGTCTACAGGATGTAATATGTAACATAAAAAATAAAGACGACCCAACCAAGAATTAATCCAGTGCTGGAACTTTCTTATATATTTATACGTGGAGAACTTGCCTTGGTGTGTTCCAAACACGGAGAGTATTGGGTGAGCTGGATTTTTCTGCTTATCTGTTACATAGAACACTAGTGTCCCCTTGTGGTAGTAGTGAGTGAGTGATACATTAAATTAAATTTGATGCACTATGATGTCATTAGTCACCTGCAAGACCAAACCAAGCCCACCTTCCAGGGGGCGATAAAAGTTAGCAGGATCCAGCAAGGGAAAATAAGGATCCATCAAAGACGAGGCAGGAAGATGATTGAACTAAAGAAAACTTGACCATCCCTTGTTTCTGAACTGTGACAGCTGACTTCTTTCAGACAACTTAATTCTAATTTGCTGGTATAGTATAAATTTATATCTTTATATTAGGGAATTGATTAGCTATATATATATATATATATATATATATTGGGATAGACCATGTTCTTCTTAGGATCTAGATTGATTTGAGATAATTTTAACTGCAGTATAAATTATGTCTGTCAATCTTGGGAGATAAATATATACATTAAATATATACATCTGTATAATCTTCAAAAAACTGATTTCAGTTTTAGTTAATGGTCTAATTATATATATATACAGTTGCAAGAAAAAGTATGTGAACCCTTTGGAATGATATGGATTTCTGCACAAATTGGTCATAAAATGTGATCTGATCTTCATCTAAGTCACAACAATAGACAATCACAGTCTGCTTAAACTAATAAACACACAAATAATTAAATGTTACCATGTTTTTATTGAAAACACCATGTAGACATTCACAGTGCAGGTGGAAAAAGTATGTGAACCCTTGGATTTAATAACTGGTTGAACCTCCTTTGGCAGCAATAACTTCAACCAAACGTTTCCTGTAGTTGCAGATCAGACGTGCACAACGGTCAGGAGTAATTCTTGACCTTTCCTCTTTACAGAACTGTTTCAGTTCAGCAATATTCTTGAGATGTCTGGTGTGAATCGCTTTCTTGAGGTCATGCCACAGCATCTCAATCGGGTTGAGGTCAGGACTCTGACTGGGCCACTCCAGAAGGCGTATTTTCTTCTGTTTAAGCCATTCTGTTGTTGATTTACTTCTATGCTTTGGGTCTTTGCCCTGTTGCAACATCCATCTTCTGTTGAGCTTCAGCTGGTGGACAGATGGCCTTAGGTTCTCCTGCAAAATGTCTTGATAAACTTGGGAATTCATCTTTCCTTCGATGATAGCAATCCTCCAGCAAAGCAGCCCCAAACCATGATGCCCCCACCACCATACTTCACAGTTGGGATGAGGTTTTGATGTTGGTGTGCTGTGCCTCTTTTTCTCCACACATAGTGTTGTGCGTTTCTTCCAAACAACTCAACTTTGGTTTCATCTGTCCACAGAATATTTTGCCAGTACTGCTGTGGAACATCCAGGTGCTCTTGTCCAAACTGTAAACGTGCAGCAATGTTTTTTTTAGACAGCAGTGGCTTCCTCTGTGGTATCCTCCCATGAAATCCATTCTTGTTTAGTGTTTTACGTATCATAGATTCGTTAACAGGGATGTTAGCATATGCCAGAGACTTTAGCTGACACTCTAGGATTCTTCTTCACCTCATTGAGCAGTCTGCGCTGTGCTCTTGCAGTCATCTTACCAGGACGGCCACTCCTAGGGAGAGTAGCAGCAGTGCTGAAGTTTCTCCATTTATAGACATTTATAGACAATTTGTGTTACCGTGGACTGATGAACAGCAAGGCTTTTGGAGATACTTTTATAAACCTTTCCAGCTTTATGCAAGTCAACAATTCTTAATTGTAGGTCTTCTGAGAGCTCTTTTGTGCGAGGCATCATTCACATCAGGCAATGCTTCTTGTGAAAAGCAAACCCAGAACTTGTGTGTGTTTTTTTATAGGGGAGGGTAGCTGTAACCAACACCTCCAATCTCACCTCATTGATTGGACTCCAGTTGGCTGACACCTAACTCCAGTTAGCTCTTGGAGATGTCATTAGTCTAGGGGTTCACATACTTTTTCCACCTGCACTGTGAATGTTTATATGGTGTGTTCAATAAAAACATGGTAACATTTAATTCTTGGCGTGTTATTAGTTTAAGCAGACTGTGATTGTCTATTGTTGTGACTTAGATGAAGATCAGATCTCATTTTATGACCAATTTGTGCAGAAATCCATATCATTCCAAAGGGTTCACATACTTTTTCTTGCAACTGTATATATATATATATATATATATATATATATATACATATATACAGTCAGGTCCATAACTCTGCAGTAGAGGCCTGGCAGAGCATCACCAGGGATGAAACCGAGCATCTGGTGATGTCTATGCGTTCCAGACTTCAGGCTGTAATTGACTGCAAAGGATTTGCAATCAAGTATTAACAAGTGAAAATTTGATTTATGATTATTATTCTGTCCCATTACTTTTGGTCCATTAACACTTGGGAGGCACATACAAACTGTTGTAATTCCTACACCTGATTTGGATGTAAGTACCCTCAAATTAAAGCTGACAGTCTGCAGTTAAAGCACATCTTGTTCGTTTCATTTCAAATCCATTGTGGTGGTGTATAGAGCCAAAAAAATTTGAATTGTGTTGATGTCCCAATATTTATGGACCTGACTGTATATATATGTATGTATATATATATATATATATATATATATATATATATATGTGTATATATTGAGATTGATGGAAAGTTTATCTTTAATTTGATCAACTGGATCAAATTGCAGGATAACAGGCTGAACTGTATGGACAAATGTATTTTTTGGCCTTATATACTATGTTACTAATATCTGTTAGCTGGGAGATGTCATGTGTAGAGATGAACGGACACCTGGATGTTCAGGTTCAACGGGTTCAGCCGAACTTCACAAAAAAGTTCGAGTTCGGGACCCGAACTTGACCCCGAACCCCATTGATGTCAATGGGGACCTGAACTTTGGAGCACTAAAATGGCTCTAAAAAAGTCATGGAAAGGGCTAGAGGGCTGCAAATGGCATCAAAATGTGGTTAGGAGCATGGCAAGTGCTCTGCAAACAAATGTGGATAAGGAAAAATTAAAATAACATAAAATACATAAAAATAAAAAATAATAATGTTGATCTAAGAGGTTGGGGAGGCGGTGGATATGGCATTGTAGGTGGAAGTGGCGGTGGAGGAGTAGGAGGTAGCCAACATTGGTTTTTGGTTTTAATTTTTTAATATTTTTTTTGGTTTAAATTAGGGTACACCCCAAAACATTGGGAAATATAAGCTGTGATAACCCCCTCCAGCCATGCTAAACAAATGTTCAGACAATACACTGGCTGCAGGGCAGGCCAGCACATCCAAGGCGTAAAGGACAAGCTCAGGCCATGTGCCCAATTTGGAGACCCAGAAGTTGAAGGGGGCAGACCCATCAGTCAGTACGTGTAGACTGCTCCAACATGTCGCACGTCCCCGTGATGTCCACGATCCAATTGGATATCTGCTCTATCAACTTTCGATGTACTTTTCTGCTCCTACCATGTTGATCACGGTTAGCGGCGAATATGGTTTCCACGCCGGAGAGGGAGCGTGAGAAAGGGAGAGCACATCCAAGCGAGGTCAATAGATGAAATTAAATGCAATCGAGCGGAAATGTGGGACAAATTATTAAAGGCGAAGCTTCCAAGTAAAGGAGGGGGCGCACGGCAATTACCCACTCCTGACTCGGGGAGGTAGTGACGATAAATAACAATACAGGACTCTTAAAATGCCCTGTTATTGGAATGATTAATACAAAAATTATAGGGAATGTCACTGGGGTATTTTGTATTTGGAAACATTAGACAGGAGAGCTGTCGCTTTCTTGACTCTAGATAACTTCTGCCTGATCACACATTCACGTGACGTCCACAATCCATTTGGATATCTTCTCTATCAACTTTTGATGACCTTTTCTGCGCCTACCATGTTCATAGCGGTTAACGGCGAATCAGGGTTCCACACCGGAGAGGGAGCGTGAGAAAGAGATACCACATCCAAGTGAGGTCAATGGCTCCAATGTGATTGAGCGGAAATATGGGACAAGTTGTTAAAGTTGAAGCATCAAATGAAAGGAGGGGGCGCGCATCAATTAAAGATGAATTTTAATTCAATTAATGAAATTTAATTCCCTATCACCTATGCATAGCATAGGGTTTTTCATCACCAAAAATGTGTTAATGTCACCCACCAATGGAACATACGATTTTAAAAAATTTAGGTCCCTGTCACCTATACAGAGCAGGGGTTTACTCACAGCAAAAATGGTAAAATGTCACCAAAGAATGCAACAGACAAATTAGTGAAATGTATTTCCTTTTCCACTAGGTAGAGCAGGGGTATATCACAGCCAAAAATTGGTGAATATCACCCAACTATGTAACAGAAAAATTAGGTAATTTTATTAACCTGTCCACTAGGTAGAGCAGGGGTATATCACAGCCAAAAATTGGTGACTGTCATCCAACTATGTAACAGAAAAATTAGTGAAATTTATTAACCTGTCTACTAGATAGAGCAGGGGTATATCACAGACAAAAATTGGTGAATTTCACCCGAAAATGTAACAGACAAATTATTGAAATGACATAAAATAAAATACATACAAATTTAAAAAAATCATCTTGATGTATGAGGTGGAGGTCCATATGGAGTAGGAGGTTGAGCAGGCGGTGGAGGTAGCGGTGTAGTGGAAGCGGCGGTAGAGAAGGACGAGGTAGCCAACACTGTTTTTTGGCTTTAATTTTAATATATATATTTTTTTTATTAGGGTACACCCCAAACGAGTGGGAAATATCAAAAATACAATGAGCAATTGCGCTGTAGTATAACAATGGCTGGGTAAGGCCGGTATATATGTCTATTCTGCACAAGGTACGGACAAGTCCTGTGGGATCCATGCCTGGTTCATTTTAATGAACGTGAGCTTGTCCACATTGGCTGTGGGAACGCGGCTGTGCTTGTCTGTGAAAACGCCCCCTGCCGTGGTAAACACACAATCAGACAATACACTGGCTGCAGGGCAGTCCAGCATCTCCAAGGCGTGAAGGGCAAGCTCAGGCCATGTGCCCAATTTTGAGACCCAGAAGATGAAGGGGGCAGACTCGTCATTCAGTACGTGTAGGCATGTGCACACATACTGCTCCACCATGTTGCTGAAATGCTGCCTCCTGCTTAAGACGTTCCATATCAGCTGGAGGTGCTGGTTGTTGTGGCGTGCTGACAAAGCTTTTCCACATTTCAGCCATGCTAACCCTGCCTTCTGAGGTGCTAGTGGTGCCCCAGCTGTATTGGCGACCTCTTCCTCCTCCTCTGCCTTCGCCTTGTGCTTCCACTGTGGCCCCGCTGTCAGGTGGGAATGCCACAAGCAGCACATCTACCAGCTTGCACTTGTACTCGCACATCTTACGATCACGCTCCAGTGACGGAATTGAGGACGGTGCGTTGTCCTTGTGACGTGAATCCAGCAGCGTGGCCACCCAGTAATCAGCACAAGTTAGAATGTGGGCAACTCAGCGGTTGTTGGGGAGACACAGCAGCATATAATCGCCCATGTGTGCCAGGCTGCCCAGAGGCAACGACAAGCTGTCCTCTGTGGGAGGTGTATTGTCTGTTTCCTCTATACCCCCCCAGCCATGCATCAGTGATGGCCATGAGCTGGTCTGGGTGCCACCCTGCTGTGAACACGGTTCCTCATCCTCCACCTCGTCAGCCTCCAGAACTTTGCCCTGGCTGGACAATTGTGTACCTAGCGTTTGTGGGTGCAGGAACCCACCCTCGGAGCCACTTGTGACTAACTGGCCGAAAACCCTATGAAATGATCCCTCTTCCTCCTCCTCGTCCTGTGCCAAATCCTCTTCCATCATCGCCAGAAGCGTTTTTTCAAGGTGGCATAGAAGTGGGATAGTAACGCTGAGAACGGCGTCATCGGCACTGGCCATGTTGGTGGAGTACTCGAAGCAGCTCAACAAGGCACACAGGTCTCGCATGGAGGCCCAGTCATTGGTGGTGACGTGGTGCTGTTCCGCAGAGCGACTCACCAGTGCGTGCTGCAGCTGAAACTCCACTATCGCCTGCTGCTGCTCGCACAGTCTGGCCAGCATGTGCACGGTGGAGTTTCACCTTGTGGGCACGTTGCATATGAGGCAGTGAGCGGGAAGGCCGAAGTTACGCTGCAGCGCTGACAGGCGAGCAGTAGCAGGGTGAGAACGGCAAAAGCGCACACAGACGGCCCAAACTTTCTGCAGCAGCTCTGATATATCGGGGTAATTTTTAAGGAACCTCTGCACCACCAAATTCAGCACATGCACCAGGCAAGGGATGTGCGTCAAACCGGCTAGTCCTAGAGCTGCTACGAGATTTTGCCCATTATCGCACACCACCAGGTCAGGCTTGAGGCTCACTGGCACCAAACATCGGTCTGTTGTTCAAGGCCCATTTACAGCTCCTGCGCGGTGTGGGGTTTGTCCCCCAAACAGATGTTTTAAAACTGCCTGCTGTCGTTTACCCCTGGCTGTGCTGAAGTTGGTGGTGAAGGTGTTACGCTGACCAGATGAGGAGGCAGTAGAGGATGAGGAGGAGGAAGCAACAGGAGGCAAACTGAAGCGCCCTGAAATCCTCGTTGGTGGAAGGACTTGCGCAAAACTGCTATCTGCCTCAGGCCCAGCCGCCACTGCATTTACCCAGTGTCCTGTTAGGGAAATATAATGTCCCTGACCGTGCTTACTGGTCCACGTATCCATAGTTAGGTGAACCTTGCCACAGATGGCGTTGCCCAGTGCACAGATGATTTTGTCCCTCACTTGGTTGTGCAGGGAAGGGATTGCACGCCTGGAAAAGTAGTGGCGGCTGGGCACGACGTACTGTGGGACAGCCACCGCCATAAAGCTTTAAAAACTCTCCGTCTTCACCAGACAGAATGACAGCATTTCAAAGGCCATTAATTTTGAAATGCTGGCATTCAGGGACAGGGATCACAGGTGGGTAGGGGGATACTTCCTCTTCCGCTCCAGTGTTTTGGAGATGGAGAGATGAACGCTTCCATGGGACATTGTGGAGATGCTTGGTGACCCAGGTGGTGGTGTTGCTGGCAGATCCTCTGTTTGCGGGGTGGCAGGTGCCACTGTCACTCCAGAGGTGGATGAAGAGGCTGAGACTGCAGCAGAAGAGGAAGCAGAAGGAGCCAGAGACCTTTCTTGTCTTTTGAGGTGTCTACTCCACTGCAGCTAGTGCTTTGCATTTAGATGCCTGGTCATGCAGGTTGTGCTCAGGTTGAGAACGCTTATGCCTCGCTTTATGTTCTGATTGCACAGAGTGCAAACCACTCGTGTCTTGTCATCAGCACATTGTCTGAAGAACCGCCACCACCAGGGAACTCCTTTGAGCTGGCTTTGGTGTGCTCAGTCCCTTGCTGCGTTGGGCAGTAGCAGGCGTACTGTCTAGGGGACGGCGCTCCGCTTTTTCACCCTGCTCCCTCTTCTGCTGTGCTGGTGGCTCTGTGTGACCACCGCCTCTTCCTCCGAACTCGACATGTCCCTCGCATGACCTTGATTCCATGTGGGGTTGAGGACCTCATCGTCCTCCACATCATCTTCCACCCAGTCTTCACCCCTGCCCTCCTTGTCGGTCTGCACACTGCAGAAAGCCACAGCAGTTGGCACCTGTGTTTCGTCATCATCCGAGACGTGCTGCGATGGTCCTCCCATGTACTCATCTTGAAACATAGGTGGTTGGGCATCGGTTCACTCAATCTCTTCCACTTCTGGGGCAGGGCTATGTGGATGTCCCTGGGAAGCCCTAGCTAGCAGAGTCATCAAAAAGCAGAAGAGACTGCTGCATGACTTGGGGCTCAGACTGCTTGGCTGATTTGTAAGGGGGTGAGGTGAAAGACAGATGCCCATGGGCTGCAGGTGCCAAATCGCGAATATCGCTACTTCAAGAATTTGCGAAGATTTAGAATATAGTGCTATATATAATCGTATTCTCAAATATTCTAGAATTTGTTTTCATCAGTAATCTTCCTTCTTGCTTGTGGGCCAATGAGAAGGCTGCAATGTCTTTGTCTGAGCTCAGCAGGTGTACATAATTATTAGGCAACTTCCTTTCCTTTGGCAAAATGGGTCAAAAGAAGGACTTGACAGGCTCCGAAAGGTCAAAAATAGTGAGATATCTTGCAGAGGGATGCAGCACTCTTAAAATTGCAAAGCTTCTGAAGCGTGATCATCGAACAATCAAGCGTTTCATTCAAAATAGTCAACAGGGTCGCAAGAAGCGTGTGGAAAAACCAAGGCGCAAAATAACTGCCCATGAACTGAGAAAAGTCAAGCGTGCAGCTGCCAAGATGCCACTTGCCACCAGTTTGGCCATATTTCAGAGCTGCAACATCACTGGAGTGCCCAAAAGCACAAGGTGTGCAATACTCAGAGACATGGCCAAGGTAAGAAAGGCTGAAAGACGACCACCACTGAACAAGACACACAAGCTGAAACGTCAAGACTGGGCCAAGAAATATCTCAAGACTGATTTTTCTAAGGTTTTATGGACTGATGAAATGAGAGTGAGTCTTGATGGGCCATATGGATGGGCCCGTGGCTGGATTGGTAAAGGGCAGAGAGCTCCAGTCCGACTCAGACGCCAGCAAGGTGGAGGTGGAGTACTGGTTTGGGCTGGTATCATCAAAGATGAGCTTGTGGGGCCTTTTTGTGTTGAGGATGGAGTCAAGCTCAACTCCCAGTCCTACTGCCAGTTTCTGGAAGACACCTTCTTCAAGCAGTGGTACAGGAAGAAGTCTGCATCCTTCAAGAAAAACATGATTTTCATGCAGGACAATGCTCCATCACACGCGTCCAAGTACTCCACAGCGTGGCTGGCAAGAAAGGGTATAAAAGAAGAAAATCTAATGACATGGCCTCCTTGTTCACCTGATCTGAACCCCATTGAGAACCTGTGGTCCATCATCAAATGTGAGATTTACAAGGAGGGAAAACAGTACACCTCTCTGAACAGTGTCTGGGAGGCTGTGGTTGCTGCTGCACGCAACGTTGATGGTGAACAGATCAAAACACTGACAGAATCCATGGATGGCAGGCTTTTGAGTGTCCTTGCAAAGAAAGGTGGCTATATTGGTCACTGATTTGTTTTTGTTTTGTTTTTGAATGTCAGAAATGTATATTTGTGAATGTTGAGATGTTATATTGGTTTCACTGGTAAAAATAAATAATTGAAATGGGTATATATTTGTTTTTTGTTAAGTTGCGTAATAATTATGCACAGTAATAGTCACCTGCACACACAGATATCCCCCTAAAATAGCTAAAACTAAAAACAAACTAAAAACTACTTCCAAAAATATTCAGCTTTGATATTAATGAGTTTTTTGGGTTCATTTTGAACATGGTTGTTGTTCAATAATAAAATTAATCCTCAAAAATACAACTTGCCTAATAATTCTGCACTCCCTGTATATATATATATATTAAAGACAGTTAGTGGGAGATAGTCAGTGTAGGTTAGATTGTGATGTAGTGTAGCTGATTCCAGTGCAGGGTGTTAGGTAGTGTGACAATACTTAGTGCACCAATCAGTAATATGTAGTCAGAGCTGCTTAAATGTGAAGTTGCACTTATTGCGCAAAAAAATGCACATCATTAATTGCCGATTTGGTCAATCGCTTATATATTGATGTACTCTAGCTTCATATAAAGCTATTGTAATGTTCTGCTGTGCCAACCATTTTCTCCAGTCTCAGGAAACTTGTAGCAGCTTGAAAAATGTAGCAACAGTGACCCACACCTGTATTGCGTGTGCAATATGCACATATTACATTGCCGATTTTCGCAGTCAAGAAAATAATTGCAAATTTGCGAATATATGACGAATATATAATCGCAAATTTGAATATTGCCCCTGCCGCTCATCACTATTAACTACATTAAATTTCCTGTCACATATGCAGTGCACTTGTATCTCACACGAAAAATGTGTATATGTCACTGCCCGAACTAACAGTCAGATTAACTATATTTCCCTGTCACATATAAAGTGCACATGTATCTCACGCCAAAAATGGATATATGTCACCCACCGAACTAACAGACGGCTTAGCTATATTAATTTCCCTGTCACGTATGCAGTGCAGGTGTACCTCACACCAAAAATGGGAATATGTCACCCACTGAACTAACAGACGGATTAACTATATCTATTTCCCTGTCACGTATAAAGTGCAGGTGTATCTCAATCCAAAAATGGGTATATGTCACCCACCGAACTAACAGACGGATTAGCTATATTAATTTCCCTGTCACGTATGCAGTGCAGGTGTACCTCAAACCAAAAATGGGTATATGTCACCCACTGATCTAACAGACAGATTAACTATATTAATTTCCCTGTCACATATGCAGTGCACGTGTATCTCACACCAAAAATGTGTATATGTCACCAGCCGAACTAACAGTCAGATTAACTATATTAATTTCCCTGTCACGTATGCAGTGCACGTGTATTTCACACCAAAAATGTGTATATGTCACCCATCGATCTAACAGACGGATTATCTATTATATTTTTGTGTCAGGGGTACAAAAATGGTGCATTGCAACCACAAAAAAATCACTATAGGTCACCCACAGAATTAACAGCCAGATATATTATTATATTTCTGTGTCAGGGGTGCAAAGCTGGTGTATTGCACCCACAAAAAATCATTATTGGTCACCCACAAAAACAAATAGCCAGATTCCTAACACTCTCCCACGCTTCAGCTGCCTGCTTCCTGTCCCTTCACTACTCAGAGCTGATAGGCGGTGCTATCCAGCTTGTATTTAGGCTGGGTCACATGATGCACCGGCCAATCACAGCCATGCCATTACTAGGCATGGCTGTGATGGCTTCTAAGTGCCCACAGCTTAAAAGATTGCTGGTTGGCTGCCCTGCAGCCTTTCAAATGCTTTATTAAATGCCCGGATACGGAACTTGAAGCCAAACTTTTCCGGCAAAGTTTGGTTTCGGGTTCGGGTCCGGGTACCCGAACTGGAAAAGTTTGGTATGGACCCGCACTTTATGGGGTTCGCTCAACACTTGTGTTAAGTTGTATTACAATTTGTTTGCCTGTTACAAAGACTACTGCATTGTGGGTGGTGCACGGCATTGTGGGAGTGCAAAGCATTCTGAGAAAGAAAAATCTCCAGTCTCCAGGACACAGTACTGAGCTGTCCTATGCATGTCTCCTTCTCAAACTCCACCATCCTTGTAAAATCATATCTGGTGAGAGATCTATCTTTGTTTCAGGGAGATTATGTTATGCAGAGCTGTTCATTTAGTTGTACTTGTTACTCAGGGAGTTATACTGTTAGATAGGTATGCAATACTATGTATAGGCAGTCATTTTACCATATGCTTCATTGTTACTGTTAATGTTATTGTACATGCAATTCTATGCTTTATACATGCTATTTGTATTCTTATAGTTTTATCAATCAATCAAATATAATCAATCACATATGTACGACCTGTTGACCAATAAATAAATTAGACTACAAAGAATAGTCCTCTCATTTTGAAGACAGGAATGGTTTATGCTGAATGTCAGACTGCACACTGTGTGGACGTGTAAGAAGACAGAACAACCTGAACGGTTGTCAATTAAAAAGCATGCCTTACAGTGCTTAACACTATTCTTCTACTGTTCTAATCCACATTATGCCCGGAAAAACTCAACTAAATAAAGGTAAACAAAAGTCTATCAGTACTTTAAGACATAAAGATTTGGCAATTCATAAAATTTCCTGAAATTTGAATGTATCCTTAAATGCAGTAATAAATGTACCACTCCAGAAAAGTAAAACCAATAGTTAAATCTGGTACAGAGAACACTTTAATGTTATAAGTTAAGTTATAAACTTAATAAAATACTAAAATACTAACAGCATATCAAAATAGATCCTACATATATGTTTTACAGATATCACATACCAGACATAATTCAACACAACATATTCAGAGGCGACTGCATGAATCAGGCCTAAAATTTATTGTTGAATAGCTGCTAAGATGATGCCACTGAGAAACAACAGCAAGAAGAAAATAATTGCTTGGGCCAGTGAACATAGGGAATGGACATTTGAAATTTGTGCTTTGGTCTGATGAGTCAAAAATTTTATATTTTAGTTCCAGCCACCATGTCTTTAAGAGATGCAGAAGTAGTAAGGAGATGGTTTCTACATGTGTAGTTTCCACCATGAAGCATGGAGGAGCTGGTGTGATGGTGTGATGATGCTTTGCAGGTGACATTTTTGGTGATTTATTCAAAATTCAAGGAATACTTAACCAGCATGGCTACCGAAGCATTTTTCAGCAACATGAAATCTGTTCTGGTTTGCACTTGGTGGGACAATCATTTGTGTTTCAACAGGACAATGCCCCTGATCACAACTCCAGGCTATATAAGTGGTACTTTACCAAGAAGGAGAGTTGAAGGAGTGCTGTGTCAAATGACATGACCTGCACAATCACCCGACCTTACCCCAATTGAGATGATTTGGGAGGAGTTGGAAAGCAGAGTGATGGGAAAGCAGCCAACAAGTACTCGGCATGTCTGGGAACTCTTTCAAGATTGATGGAAACCAGGTAATTACTTCATGAAGCTGACAGACAATGTCAAGAATTAACACTTTTTCTAACACTTAGGGTCGGTTCACATCACGTTTTATGCTTCCGTTTGACGTATATGTTAGAAAAAAAAAATATTTCATATATTCCAAACTCTTCTCCACCCCATTTTCTCCCATCCCCATCTCCCCCACCACCCCAGCTCCCCTATAAACTCGAGAAAGCAGGGGGAAAAAAGAAAATTAATAAGTATTAAGGAAAAAGAAAAAAAAAAAAAAGATATAAGAACGGAGCACACCATATATTCTGCAGAGTCCGGGAAAAAAAAAAAAACAGACTGTACATATTTTTTTTTGCAATGGAACTCTGTGGTGAATGGATGCCACTGGATGGTATCAGTCTGAGGCATTGGTTTAATGTATACATTTTTGGTATATGTTAAACAGATGTGAAAAAAGTGATGGGCCTTAAATAAAAAAATTAAAAAAATCATGGAATGAAAAAATGTGGCCAAACATATCACTGGTTCTGTTTATTATATAAGAATATACTGTATACTATATAATAGAGAAAATAATTTATTGGTATGTTAAAGAGTACCTACACATTCAGATGACTTTTCCAAATAAGTTGCCCAACGTGTTGTGGGGTGAGTACATGACCAAAATCATTATTTTTAACATAATACTTTATCTTTCTTTTTGTATTAGCTTTCTCCTCTCTATGCTATGGGGCACATTTATTAAGACCCACGTTTTAAAGGCCATCTTAATAAGCCCTATACCTGGAGGTAAATCCGCTGGAGTTATGCAGAGGCACTGGGCTCTTCATAACTTTGGCGGATTCACCACTGATTCTAAATGTAAGTGAACTGCTGAGCTCGTTTACATTTAGACCCTTTTCTATGCCTGAAACAGGAGTAGAAAATTATAAATGAGACGGACCTGCCGGCCTGTCCCCTTCCCCGCCCTAGTGTGTGTTGGGAAAAGTCACAGATTGTGGAGCAACTAATCGCTGCACCTCAATCTGCCCTGAAATACACCTAATTTCAGGTTCATAAATGACCCTATATATCTCTAATTCTCAGTTTTGCCTGAATTAGTGGGTGGACACTAGCAGCTTGATGCCTCCCTCACAGAGCACATAGAAATGAGAATCCCTATTTTTCGTATACAGAGAAGCAAAAGAGCATGAAAGATATTATACAGAAGTACCATACAGTAAATATGTGAGGTCAGTAGTTGCGAGTCAATAAAAAGCTTACTATTAGCTGCTGAAACATGTATTTCTTTCTGTTTCTCTAACTGCAGCTCATTCTTTCTCCCAACTCCCCACCACTGACTTCTATGGGAGCTTACAATGTATTCCTTCAGTAAGATTACAGTTCATCTAAGGCTACTTTCACACTAGCGCTTGATCGGATCCGTTCTGAACGGATCCGATCATATTAATGCAGACGGAGGCTCCGTTCAGTACGGATCCGTCTGCATTAATAACTTAGAAAAATTTCTAAGTGCGAAAGTAGCCTGAGCGGATCCGTTCAGACTTTCAATGTAAAGTCAATGGGGGACGGATCCGCTTGAAGATTGAGCCATATGGTGTCATCTTCAAGCGGATCCGTTCCCATTGACTTACATTGTAAGTCTGGACGGATCCGCACGCCTCCGCACGGCCAGGCGGACACCCGAACGCTGCAAGCAGCGTTCAGCTGTCCGCCTGGCCGTGCGGAGGCGAGCGGAGCGGAGGCTGAACGCCGCCAGACTGATGCAGTCTGAGCGGATCCGCATCCATTCAGACTGCATCAGGGCTGGACGGAAGCGTTCTGCTCCGCTCGTGAGCCCCTTCAAACGGAGCTCACGAGCGGACAGCAGAACGCTAGTGTGAAAGTAGCCTTAGTCTCTCAAGAAAAATTCTTACATGTATTTAGTCTTTGATTTTTATGTAAGTCAAGGCAGTGAAAATTTCTCTTTATTCTCATTGTCATTTTCTTTGCTGTATAACTGCTTGATTTTTCTTTTTCTTCATGAGGTATTTTTATCATGGTGTTGCTATACAGAATTTTTTGACCCTGCATCTCATGGAAATATATTTATGCTTAATAGTACAGTGCAGCACAAGAAATTAGCTGTTGTACAAAATGAAACCAATATCACAATAAAGTAACATCACTGAAATCTATGTATCTGACATTAATTTTATAATATTTATTAACTATTTAATCAAATGCACTTAAAAAAAAAAAATATTTGGATGTTATATAATAAACCACCAACCCACCCCTCTAGAAAAGGAGACAAAAAGAGAGAAGTAAATAAAAAATTAAAAAATCAATAAAAAATTATCTCATCATAAAAAGGGCCCTAATTTCAGCCAAAGGTAATCATTGAATTAAATCATACAAAAAAAATAAAAAAATCCAGAATTCAGCTGTCAATCCTTTGGACAAAATTACCTGGTTCCAAATTCATGAATTTAATATTTGATTATTCCATCCTTTTATTCTTAGAGGTGAGCTATTTAACCAATGTCTTGCAATTAGTCTTGCTAGAAAATATAATTTAGCAATAACTAACTTCGTATTAGCTGGAACCTGAATCTGCTTCACACTTTCCAGCAATTTAATTAATGCAACAAGTATCCTGAGATTTAAATAATATTCTCGATTAATTACATCTATCCAAATATTTTAATACATTGACAATATACACAAATATTGTATGTGAAAAGCCTACACATGGTTTATTATATCTAGAGTAACTTACAGTCCTATCAGTGGAATACATGTAACAGAAGCAGACAATGCGACTGCTATGGGGCCGGAGGAAGGCGGGCCTGGCAGTGAACTACTTCTTTTCCCCACATTAAAATACAATGCATTATCAAGTAGTCACCACTAGGGGAAGCTCAATGTAAAGAGATAACTACTGTATATCTTCCGTGGTAATTGCATAGGGGTGGCTGCAGGCAGATTGCTTTGTAATAGAAGGGAAGCAGGAGATGTATCAGTGTATTTATGCCAGTTGCCTGGTGTAAATAGTTACATAGTTACATAGTTAATATAGTTGAAAAAATACATAAGTCCATGAAGTTCAATCAAGAGATAGGTGGGGATGCAAATACATTGAGGAATATAAAGCTCAGAATGAAAAACCTAATTTCAAATAATCTTTTCCATTTTTTTTATCACATAAAAGTCGGATTAAGTGGTTGAGACCAAATACTTTTTTTATTACAGTTTGAACTTAATTAAAATGTATTATGCTTCTTTTAAAAAGTGTAAACTTGTCAGAAATCTGGGACATTGTACTGTGTATTCTGGAGTGCCTGAGAGTGACTGACGCATGCTTACTTGGAAACTGGGTGGGTCCAGGGGACCTATATCAAGTTTTGCTATGGGACCCCATGAGATCTATGTATCCGAATCTCAGAAAGGTCATATAAAGATGCTGAAAGGTTCACTATCAGCTGTTTAAATAGGCTGACAGACATTTACTGGTAATTCTTTTGTAATTATTATTTTTTATTTTATTTTGGAAGACAAGGATTTAGTTGTGAAATTTTTGGCAAAGAATCTGTGAGCAACTGAATACATCACTTGCCTGATCTAACAGCAGGATGGATGTCCTGGTAATGAATGTATAATGAAAGTAGGAATCACCTCTTTTAAGGATATTCATCTCTAAAGATCCAAAAATATAAAGAGTACATTGAATACATGGACACTAACCGTTAAATGACCATATTTACCCAAACCTTAACAAGACATCAATACATTTTGACATAAAAAATGTATTAGTACAGTTGCAAAGATAATACAACCAAAGTTCTTTTTTTTTCATTGTTAATGGTATTCAGTTATCTTTTGTTTACTCTTAACAGAAGTAGCCATTTTTTTTTTTAATAAGGCAAGATGAATTTCACAATTGTAGATATTAATTTAAAATAACCCAAGAAATTATTAAATATGGCTTGAAATTATTAATAACAGACTCATTAAAAAAATGAAATCGGTACAAGATCTAAGCAATATTCAAGCCATATACTAATTTTTAATATGTTTGTGATATCAAAATAGTGTCGTGCATAGTACAGTATGAATGTGCCTAATGACTAATAAAAGCTACATAATGGAAAATTTGTAACAGTCATATAAATACAGAAATGTTTGAACTATCATTAACTGTGCCTTCCATGATAATGATGGATCCATCTGCCACCAAAGGTATAAAAATGACAATGGAAGAAAAGGGTAGTAAGGTTGACTAGGCAATCTTATACCACCAAAAGCCTCTCCTGCAAATCTTCTAACCAGCCAGTCCTACTACTTTTCCATCGACATTTCTGTCATCACTTTTAAACTTCTGGTGGGATCCATTGCTCTATTCATTTGAAGTATCCCTTAAAGTACTATTCTTAGAAGTAGTAGATTTAAGAACATTAAAAAAAGATCTATGAAGACTCCTCTGAAGTGATTAAATGCAACCTAAATTTGCAAATTTAACTATTATATGTTCAGATCTACATCTTAGAAACATAGAATGTGTCGGCAGATAAGAACCATTTGGCCCATCTAGTCTGCCCAGTATACTGAGTACTATGGATAGCCCCTGGCCCTATCTTATATGAAGGATGGCCTTATGCCTAGCCCATGCATGCTTAAACTCCTTCACTGTATTTGCAGCTACCACTTCTGCAGGAAGGCTATTCCATGCAGCCACTACTCTCTCAGTAAAATAATACTTCCTGATATTAATTTTAAACCTTTGCCCCTCTAATTTAAAACGATGTCCTCTTGTAGCAGTTTTTCTTCTTTTAAATATTCTCTCCTCTTTTACCTTGTTGATCCCCTTTATGTATTTAAAAGTTTCTATCATATCCCCTCTGTCTCGTCTTTCTTCCAAACTATACATGTTAAGGTCCTTTAATCTTTCCTGGTAAGTTTTATCCTGCAATCCATGTACCAGTTTAGTAGCTCTTCTCTGAACTCTCTCCAAAGTATCAATATCCTTCTGGAGATATGGTCTCCAGTACTGAGCACAATACTCCAAATGAGGTCTCACTAGTGCTCTGTAGAGCGGCATGAGCACCTCCCTCTTTCTACTAGTAATGCCTCTCCCTATACACCCAAGCATTCTGCTAGCATTTCCTGCTGCTCTATGACATTGTCTGCCTACCTTTAAGTCTTCTGAAATAATGACCCCTAAATCCCTTTCCTCAGATACTGAGGTTAGGACTGTATCACTGGTTTTATATTCTGCTCTTGGGTTTTTACGCCCCAGGTGCATTATTTTGCACTTATCCACATTAAATTTTAGTTGCCAGATTTTTGACCATTCCTCTAGTTTTCCTAAATCCTTTTCCATTTGGTGTATCCCTCCAGGAACATCAACCCTGTTACAAATCTTTGTGTCATCAGCAAAAAGACACACCTTACCATCGAGGCCTTCTGCAATTTCGCTGATAAAGATATTAAACAATGGTCTGAATATACTCCATTGACTACAACCCTCTGTTGCCTGTCCCTCAGCCACTGCCTAATCCATTCAACAATATGGGAGTCCAAGCCCAAAGACTGCAATTTATTGATAAGCCTTCTGTGTGGGACAGTATCGAAAGCCTTACTGAAGTCTAGATAAGCGATGTCTACTGCACCTCCGCCATCTATTGTTTTAGTCACCCAATCAAAAAAATCAATAAGATTAGTTTGACATGATCTCCCTGAAGTAAACCCATGCTATTTTTCATCTTTCACTGCATGGGATTTTAGATGTTCCACAATCCTCTCCTTAAGTATGGTTTCCATTCATTTCCCCACTATTGATGTCAGGCTTACTGGCCTATAGTTGCCTGATTCCTCCCTACTACCTTTCTTGTGAATCGGCACAACATTTGCTAATTTCCAATCTTTTCAGACGACTCCTGTTGCCAGTGATTGGTTAAATAAATCTGTTAATGGTTTTTCTAGTTCACCGCTGAGCTCTTTTAATAGCTTTGGGTGTATCCCATCAGGCCCCTGTGACTTATTTGTATTGATCTTGTCCATATAAAGATAGGATATTACAATTTAAAACGACAGTAGGAGTTTAGTGCTGGGTGGTCTTTTATGGTAAGTATGCCACTGCTTAAGCTTATTAAAATATTCAATTGACGTTCCTGGATGATTTTTAATTCAGCAGTGAGGTCTGTGCGTCCATATAGGGCACAAAGTTGGCAACCATCAGAGACAATTGCCTCCAACAGTCTCCAGATCCATGTTCCTTGAGACAAAGACCAAAATAAGATATGCTCTGAGTTAGTGGGCACAACTAGTATCACTTACTTCGATGAGTTTTCCAGAAACAGCTCCACTCTTGTTCAGGTGCTGTGTCTGGTAATACCAATCAATCTGACTAAATGACATGGTCTTAAATGGCAGAAAAAATGCTCAAATACCCCAAATGCTATTGCGCATTTCTAGAGGTAGGATCAAATTCCTCACATGTGATCCCTTGCTAGCAGTAATCCCCAACAATGGAGAATGCCAGCAACGGACCACATGTACCACAAATACATCCTACACAGGTCTTTAAAAGCAGAAAATGCTCAAAACCCCAGATGCTTTTGTGCATTTAAAACTGGGGGAGCAGTAATCCCCAACAATTGAAAACATGTGGAACAATGCTAAGAGCTCTTAGTAATGAATCACATGTGCAGCATTTGCTCCCAGTCCATTGCTGGCATTCTCCATTGTTTGGGATTATTACTAGCAACGGATCACATGTGCGGAATTTGCTCCTACCTCTAGACATGCGCAATAGCATTTGGGGTATTTAAGCATTTTTTATGCCATTTAAGAACACGTCATTTAGTCAGTTTGTTTGCATATATGTACCTGGAGGTGTGGAAGTCCAGGTTGTATTATTTAGGTGCACCTGTTTGCCCTGCACCGCTTGAGTTAGTGATCAGTGGGACTCACAGTGTCCTCCCCCTCCCATTGTATGTGTGATTTCACGCTGGAGGTAACCTGGGAGCTGTTTGCTGTGTGTCGGACCTCATACTTGCTGTGTGTCGGACCTCATGCTCCTGTAATAGCCCATACGGCCCCTGTAGTTGCCCACTGGCACAAGTAGGTTAGCGTTAGGTCCCGTGCCACTATGAGAGACCTTGACAAGGTGCGCGGGCTCAGGTATGTTCTTGATATAAAAATATATTGACGAAAGTCTCATTTTTAAAATCAGAGTGAGGGTTTAGCCATATATTGTCAATTGCATTTACCATTGTGTTGCACCAATCTTTGTAACATTTTGCCTAATACCAATCATTAGCATCTCCAGAGAGGATATCCACACATACATAATATCTTTTTAAAGGAGTTGCCTCAGAAACACAGCTAATCATCTACCCACATATTCAAAGTCAATGGGACTACCAAAGAGGCAGTGTGAGAGAACAGTGTTATATATATATATATAAAACATTGTCATTCCAGGACATCCCCTTTAAAAGGAATCTGTATCCAGACACATCGTTATGAATCCATCTTACAAGTGAGATGTGCTCTGTCAATATATTGTAATGGACTTGGTCCTATTTTCATAGGTGGTCTCTTTGTTGCACGATCTCTAGTCACGTACAGTGTATGCACGAACGTGCTGGCAGGAGATTTCAGGATCAGGTATGAGTACGGTGGGGGTGCGGCCAGAATGAAAAGGAGCGGAGCCTCGTGTAAACGAGGTGCACAGGCACCGCCCTTGTTGCACATAGGGACTAATTAGCATAAAGTAGAAAGCCAATTCCTCAAAAAAGAGGCCACCGATCAAAATCAGACCAATGTACTAAACAAGCACATATCTAACCTGTGAGATGGATTCGCAATGATGTATCTGGTGACACATTGCCTTTAAGCTTATAATACAAATATAACATTTGAGCAGACTTACTGTCTTACAGTAAGACAGTGTAGACAATCTACAAAGCCACCAGATTTATCACAATGGCTGATGCTGATGATAAATCTTGTACATTTTTAGACTGTCTGTTTGCGGGTTTACTAAGTTTTCTTCACCTATATGTTAGCTTAGTCTACTCCATAATGTGCCAAATGTTTGGTGCATATTTTGGCACATAATGGCACATTTAAGGCATGCCCTTTCCTGAAAAGCTACACCATTTTCTGCTAAGCTACACCTATTTATCAGACATAAGTGGAAAAGTAACTGGGGAAGATTTGCTAATAGTGAGACATTGTAAATGTAGACAGTCTTAAGCTGCATTAAATTTATCACAGTTGCTGATGTTGGATGGCACATCTTTAGACTGCCTAAGGTACAGTACTTTCACACTAGTGTTAGAAGAATCTGTAATAGGGACAGAACGGAAGACATCCTGATGCATACTGAACTGAATGCTTTCCATTCGGAATGCATTAGGACAAAACTTTTTTCCGGTATTGAGCCCCTATGACGGAACTCAATAACGTTAAATAGCGTTAAAACTTTAACGCTAGTGTGTAAGTACCCTAAGTCTAACTTTACACCACCTATTTCATTGATTAGTTTTATACAAAAAAATGCATCAGAAAATTAAATGTTCCCTTGTTAGAAAAAACAAAACAAAAGAAAACTGTCTAAACCACTTACTAAAAGTATTAAAAATCATGTTCAACAAATCTTTGGTGCTAATTGTGCCAAAATTGTGGCACATTTTGATTTGTAAATCTCCCCCATTGTATTTTCTATATTTCAATAACAAGAATATTTCACTAGTAAAGGTTTAACGTCACAACAATGCGGATGGTTTAACTTTCTCACAGAATTAAACTATTCTGCGAAATATAATAAAGTGAACATTTGAACTGCATATTTCATTTTCTTCCATACCTCTCGTATTTATTATTCATGCATTCTTATTACGTTAACGCTGAAATCCTCTGATTCTATTTAAGTACTCCAGTTCCATCACATTTTAGAAATGCTAATAGATTGACATGTTCATTACCATATTTTATGCACATTAAGGCTATATATTTTGCTTGAAGCACAGACCAGTTTTACATTTTGTTTTTCTTAGCAAAGCACATAGAATTTCCAATCCCCAGTATAGCAGACAAGAAACCATGACACGAAAAGCAAACTAAGTTGTAGAAGCCACATGCAAATCTCTGCAGTGACAATGAAAGGGAAAAGGGCATGAAACTATAATAAGTTATTTTATCATGGGAGATATACATTTTTTATAACAATATAAAAGACTGATGTGGTTTGGGGATAAAGAACAGATTTTGCACTTATTTTGACCATCTGAATTTTCTTAACCGTGTGTTTGGATAATAGATTCTGTCTAAGCTAAGTCGATCAGTGCATTTCTCATGTCGTTTAACACTCCTTCAGATCTGTTCCTAATAGTCTTTACCACTGTCTAGATAATTTTGTCACTTTAAAGGGGTTATCTGCTAAAAAGAAAACCTTTATGTTAGAAGATTCCCCAAAAAATGAGCCGATTCCAGTGTGTCATGTTGCATTAATCAAATGTAGTCTGTGGGGTAACCTGCTCAATTCCTCTTCAGAACCCCTGCGAGGTATATGAAGCATTACAGGTTGTGCATTGAAATTAATCGAATCTCAGTGTTATGTATTGATGTCCTTGGCTCTCCAAAGACAGACATGTTCATTGTAGCAACTTTCCACTCTGGCTAATGATAGCCAGCAGCCCTCCAAGACCACTCTGGACAGTAAGTTAAGACTACCCTAGGTTCTTCACCAAAGCCGGCTGCAAGGCTAGATGGACTTTGCTACTGCAGACACAGGTTACGTCTGCAGAGCAGATAACATAATAACCAGAGACAAAGTCAAAAGTCCATAGCTGAGTGAGTACAGACATAGCAGTAGCTGAGCTGAGTGAGTACAGATGTAGCAGAGCTGATTGTGTTTGCCTGCCAGAAATTAAGCCTAAATCTGCTGATAACCAAGATAAAGTTTGGAAGACTGTTCCCTGATGAAAGTTTATGCCAAGTAAAGCTGTGTTCAACGTTTAAAAGTCTGGACTCCATTTCTTCTACCAAATCCCTCAACTGTTAACCCTTTTATCACTGCTTCAGACGACCACGCTTGGGGTTCTAGATATCCAGGTAGAAGCACTGTGACAAGTGAAAAAAGGCACACCAAAAGGGACACTATAGGAAACCCTTACATAACTCTGGCAGTCCTACACCTGGGTTCCACCGTCACCTTCTACATAGGGGAACCTAGTTCCTCATTGTTGAAATGCAACTGGCGTCATGACAAAAACTCTAAAAACTTCCATAACATCTGTAGAAGAGACCCCTCGCCTCAGTGATAGCCCGCTGCACAGCAGTCACAGAATAAATAAAAATGCCAGAAATAAGTTCACCAGAGAAGTTAATAGGAAGTCAGACAATATGGAGCCTGATACAAATGAAATAACAGGCATGTTAATTAGGATTCAGTGGTCTTAAATCCTGCATCTAGATCTGGCATTGGACACAGTCAGAAACCTGATTGGCTTGGTTTTTAGTCACCCTGACAGGTTGATCAGCTGGGACTAGGCTGGTCGGCATTGCAACCCTCCCAGCACAGCCCTGTATATAGATTTGGCTGAGAGAACTCCTGAAGCATCCTTAATGACTAATGAAAGCTACATAATGGAAAATTTGAAACAGTCATATAAATTCAGTAATGTTTGAACTATCATTAATTGTGCTTTCCATGATAATGATGGATCCATCTACCATCAAAGGTTTAAAGATGACAATGGAAGACAAGGGTAGTAAGATTGACTAGGCAATCTTATGCCACTTAAAGACTCTCCTTCAAATCTTCTAACCAACCAGCCCTTACTTCACCTATTTATTAGCTTAGTCTATGCAAAAAATGTGCCAAATGTTTGGTGCATATTTTGGCACACAATGGCACATTTAAGCTGTGCCCTTTCCTGAAAAGCTACACAATTTTCTGCCAAGCCACACCCATTCATCAGAAATAAGTGGAAAAGTAACTGGGCCAGATTTGGCAATAGTGAGACATTGTAAATGTAGACAGTCTTAAGCTGCATTAAATTTATCACAGGTGCTCTTACTTAAAAATGTTGTGCAAGGAAGGTCAGTGCTGCAATGACAATTTGAAGAAGCAAAAGAAGAATTCCTGAACGTACTCTGACTGCATCTAAGTACCAGTGATGAGAAGTGGGATTCTACCATGCCTGCTGTCCTCTAAGTTGTAATTAGTATCTATATGTGACACTGTCACGCCTACCTGAACTTGTAGAGGAGAGTCCGTAATGTTGATTTGTAGTGGTGAATACTTGATAGTTGTCCCGATCCTCCAGTCAGGCTGTGTAGTTGGAAAACATGCCCCGGCCGACAGCACGTTTCCTATTCAAAAAAGCTTGCGCTCCAAATCAGTGACGTCATGCTAGCTTACAGCTACAGGAGCTGGTGTGGACAAAAAATCCTAGGCGTTTCGAAAGGATCGCTTTTATTCCTCAGGGAAACAGTCCTCTTGCCTGTGCTTCTCCTTATGAATTCTTGTGGGTAGGGTTATTCAGATCAGGTTATTGCAATGCAGTCTTTAAGTTAGGGAGACAGAACACAATTTCAGTTGTCAAATGTGAATAGCAAAGCCTCTTGGGCCCTTCCAGAGGCAGGATCTAATCAAGAACCAAGTGTGACTTGATTGTGTTACTAATCCCATGTAGTGAACACAGAGAAAAAATAAATATAAAAACAATTATGGAATTTGTTTTGGTCATTTCACCTAAAAAATTAAATGTATAAAAAGTAGTCAAAGACTCAAATGTATCCCAAAATGGTACCAATAAAAACTAAAATCCTGCAAAAAAGAAGCCCCAACACAGATATAGATGTAGTATATGGCAATGTAAAATAAAACATTTTTAAAAATAAGTTTATGCTAAAGATATAGTAAAAAAAAAAAAAAAATATATATATATATATATATACATTTTGTATCATCATAACCATATCAACCCTTAGAAAAAAGTTATTATATCATACTGCATAGAGAACCCCATAGAAAATAAAAATTGAATTTCAATTTGGTATAAAAAGTGATCAAAAAAGACCTATGTACTCCAAAATGGGACCAATAAAAACGACAGTCTTTCCTGCAAAAATAAATAAATAAATAAATAAGCCCACACAGTTGGTGAAAAGATGTAAATGTTATGGATGTTAATATATATATATATACACTCACCTAAAGAATTATTAGGAACACCTGTTCTATTTCTCATTAGTCATCTCGTATCTTCACAGCATAGACAATTGCCTTCAGATGACCCCAAAGATAAAAGTCTAAGGGGGTCACTGGATATGCAAAATTGCTACATGATGATGTGTTTCCCTCTTTATGCACTGAAGCTGGCACGTTCCCTGAGTTTTTCCAGCAAGATGGTGCACCACCACATTATGGGTGTCAGGTCCGAGCATTCCTAGATGAACAGTTTCCTGGAAAGTGGATTGGTCGTCGTGGGCTAGTTGAATGGCCCCCAAGGTCTCCCGATCTGACCCCCTTAGACTTTTATCTTTGAAGTCATCTGAAGGAAATTGTCTATGCTGTGAAGATACGAGATGTTCAGCACCTGAAACTACGGATACTGGAAGCCTGTGCTAGCATTTCCCCTTCGGTGTTACTATCAGTGTGTGAAGAGTGGGAGAAGAGGGTTGCATTGACAATCCAACACAATGGGCAGCACATTGAACACATTTTATAAGTGGTCAGAAACTTGTAAATAACTCATGAAAGAATAAAGTTACGTTAAAACCAAGCACACCAGATTCAAAATGTCCGACTTCAAAATGGCCGCCATGGTCACCACCCATCTTGAAAAGTTTCCCCCCTCACATATACTAATGTGCCACAAACAGGAAGTTAATATCACCAACCATTCCCATTTTATTAAGGTGTATCCATATAAATGGCCCACCCTGTATATATATTATAAGGCGATGCAAAATGTAACTTAGTATGCCTTATTGTTGAAAGTTCAAATATAACTTTTATTTATTTCTAATAAAATAAATGAGACACTAAATAGAATGAATTTCTGCCGTAACATACAAGCAGAGCGCTGCCACTGCTCATAGTGCTCTGCGATACATCCATGTCCCTGAAGAGCCTATCTTCGCTTGGCGAAACGCGTCGGATGATGGAACAGATCTACTAGGGAGGTAAGCGTATAGGGAACTTTAGCACAGGCCCGAGGTTCCAGAGGCTGGGGGTCGTCCTTCTCAGGGTGGGTGCTCCGATTACAGCCATTGAGGGATTCCCTGCCCATAGACTAGGTGACACAGGGAAAGTGCTTAGGGAGAGAGCTACCTGCCCCTTCATCTACAATAAGGCCACCTCCCTCTATACAAGGAACAACATTAGGCCACATATGTGACTATACACTGCGTGCAGAATTATTAGGCAAATGAGTATTTTGACTACATCATCCTCTTTATGCATGTTGTCTTACTCCAAGCTGTATAGGCTCGAAAGCCTACTACCAATTAAGCATATTAGGTGATGTGCATCTCTGTAATGAGAAGGGATGTGGTCTAATGACATCAACACCCTATATTAGGTGTGCATAATTATTAGGCAACTTCCTTTCCTTTGGCAAAATGGGTCAAAAGAAGGACTTGACAGGCTCAGAAAAGTCAAAAATAGTGACATATCTTGCAGAGGGATGCAGCACTCTTAAAATTGCAAAGCTTCTGAAGCGTGATCATCGAACAATCAAGCGTTTCATTCAAAATAGTCAACAGGGTCGCAAGAAGCGTGTGGAAAAACCAAGGCGCAAAATAACTGCCCATGAACTGAGAAAAGTCAAGCGTGCAGCTGCCAACATGCCACTTGCCACCAGTTTGGCCATATTTCAGAGCTGCAACATCACTGGAGTGCCCAAAAGCACAAGGTGTGCAATACTCAGAGACATGGCCAAGGTAAGAAAGGCTGAAAGACGACCACCACTGAACAAGACACACAAGCTGAAACGTCAAGACTGGGCCAAGAAATATCTCAAGACTGATTTTTCTAAGGTTTTATGGACTGATGAAATGAGAGTGAGTCTTGATGGGCCAGATGGATGGGCCCGTGGCTGGATTGGTAAAGGGCAGAGAGCTCCAGTCTGACTCAGACGCCAGCAAGGTGGAGGTGGAGTACTGGTTTGGGCTGGTATCATCAAAGATGAGCTTGTGGGGCCTTTTCGGGTTGAGGATGGAGTCAAGCTCAACTCCCAGTCCTACTGCCAGTTTCTGGAAGACACCTTCTTCAAGCAGTGGTACAGGAAGAAGTCTGCATCCTTCAAGAAAAACATGATTTTCATGCAGGACAATGCTCCATCACACGCGTCCAAGTACTCCACAGCGTGGCTGGCAAGAAAGGGTATAAAAGAAGAAAATCTAATGACATGGCCTCCTTGTTCACCTGATCTGAACCCCACTGAGAACCTGTGGTCCATCATCAAATGTGAGATTTACAAGGAGGGAAAACAGTACACCTCTCTGAACAGTGTCTGGGAGGCTGTGGTTGCTGCTGCACGCAATGTTGATGGTGAACAGATCAAAACACTGACAGAATCCATGGATGGCAGGCTTTTGAGTGTCCTTGCAAAGAAAGGTGGCTATATTGGTCACTGATTTGTTTTTGTTTTGTTTTTGAATGTCAGAAATGTATATTTGTGAATGTTGAGATGTTATGTTGGTTTCACTGGTAAAAATAAATAATTGAAATGGGTATATATTTGTTTTTTGTTAAGTTGCCTAATAATTATGGACAGTAATAGTCACCTGCACACACAGATATCCCCCTAAAATAGCTAAAACTAAAAACAAACTAAAAACTACTTCCAAAAATATTCAGCTTTGATATTAATGAGTTTTTTGGGTTCATTGAGAACATGGTTGTTGTTCAATAATAAAATTAATCCTCAAAAATACAACTTGCCTAATAATTCTGCACTCCCTGTATACCCTGTTTACCCTCTAAATAGTGCAGAAATTTCACTCTATTTAGTGTCTCATTTATTTTATTAGAAATAAATAAAAGTTATATTTTAACTTTCAACAATAAGGCATACTCAGTCCAGTATATACAGTTAGAGACCACTGAGTTTATTTATTAGTAGGTCCATCTACCTTAGACCTTTACTAAAAAAAAATGCTTATATATTTAGAGTTTACCTAGAAAGCAAATGGCAGGTTTTCTCTCAGCAAGTCCTAATTTGGAAGCATGGGCTACAGAGGCTAGAAGTGTGTTCTCAGAAACTGAATATATTCAAACCACTTCATTCAATAGCATCAAAAATGTGTTCAAAGATCTAACAGGGGCCTACAAAAATCTAATAGTGTCCTGGTGGGAAATACAATCACTAGACCACTACCTGAAAGAAAATATTGTACCCAAAGGCCTGAGAATCAATATGACTCCAGCAGATAGACTAAGGAATACAGGTCTGATCAAAAAGTGGGAAGAGAAAGCCACGGCCATGTATTTGCACTTTTTACACTGCCAGACTCGGCGTGCACCTTGGGACTGGTACATATTTTGTTATTATAGCATTGAAGGTGTTGTTGAGATCATTTTCTCCACCTGGTATGGATTTGCTCCCTGTGACATCTGTGTACCTATAGGAGGAGAACCCTCTTGGGTATGACAGCGATTTGACACCCTTGACAGATACCCCTTTCTATACCGCGGGTTTCCGTGGGGCTAGTGGGTTTTTGACTGGGCATAGTATTTGGGCTTTCTGGTTTTCAGGCTGTCCGTACTAGTCTAGATCGCGATACTCTTACTTACAACAGGTCTGATGTTTTTACATGGGGTATGGGCATTTCTCCAGCTTCTAAGATGGCGCTTTGAGACCGGATGAATACTGCGCATGCGCCGCAACACACCGAGGCTTCATGGGGTGGCGCTGTGATGACGTAAGAGCACAGGCCAGCTTTGATGATGCTCGGCGTCCTCCTGCTGCCACCGGTCCCTGATTGATGTAACGCCGCGCTTGTGCAGTGGTATGTTTACAACACTAAATGACCGCATGGAATGTGCCCCTCTCCGCTTCGATGTGTCCACCTGATCATCCCTTTGCTCCGCCCTCGGTATGTTTTATGCTCACTGGACGCATCCATCGATTGTTTCTTTGTGCTCGATCGATTGGTCTGTCCCTTTATTCACATAATGTACGCAAATGCTAGACATGTATAATCATGTCATTTGCCTTATCATGTATTCCTTCATTTTATTGTCATTAATCAATTTTTATTGTGATTTTGTTGTTGCCACTTTTGTAACACACCCACTGGGTGGGGTGTGGTCACATGATCTGTATACTGATTGATTCACCTATATATTTGCCGTCACTTGCTTTGTATCTCTGCTTGAAAAAGGCAAATTTTTGGAGCCGAAACGTTGCACCGTATGGTTGAATAAAGGAACACTTATTTTCATCTAGCCGGAGTGCCGTCCATTTTCTAGATACATTGGTTGGGGTAAGAGGTCAATTCCCCTGGAACGTGCACCCATTTTTTTCCGATTGAGTCAGTGCCGCCATTTTTCTTCTATATTTTTGGCCTATTGGCTGAGCACGACTCACAGCTTTTTCCACATTTTGCTTTTTCTACCGCTTTTTTCCATTATGTCTATTCCTGAACCTATTCCAACCAATGGTTGTGTGTACACAGTAGAAGATACCGAGCGCATCCTGCGTGACATAGGAGGAGATGCCACCTTCCTCAACACCCCCTCTATCAAGGAGCTTAAACACAAGTTTGAAAATGTTTCCAAACGCATGGTATCCCTTCGTCTACACATGATGACATTAGGGGAGTATTACAAAACGAAAAAATTCCTAGAGGGATGCGGTCCAATATACGGCCCAACCTCTTTTACAATAATCCCACATTTTGCAAAAAGTTTGAGGCGTTATCTAATCGCTACTCCCTTGATTTCATCTTACTCAACATTGAGTTCTTACAGCATGAACTATCTATTTTGAACTGTGATATACGTGAGCTTGAGGCCAATCTTCAATCCCTTTTGTCCAGTGAGGACTTCACTAAATATATGGAGGATATATCTGTCCAAATGAAGCTATTCCAGACCGACTCTAAGGAGAATAAAAGAATAAAGTGGTGTAGAGACACTGAAGACTTCAAAAAGGGTAATATCTATAACTGGCAGTCAGAAAGACAGTTCACTACACAACAGAAGGACGTTAGAAAGAGGAGGACGACTGCACAGATTTTTCCTAATGGCAAACAGGCTTTTTTAGACAATGCTCCACAGATACCGGAAAGAAGCGGCGACACATCAGGAGAGGCGGACGTGGACACAGGGGGTCCAGGCAGGTTACGCAGCAACAAGACACGACCAGCCACAACCAAGACCAACAAGAGAAAATGACCGTTGTCAATCTGTCTTCAAAGGAACTGACTTCCACACAAGTGAGTGTCCTAACGAAAGGATTTTCATTTTGTCACAGTTCCCCTGTGAACTGGTTTGAACTGGAGTCTAATTTATTTTCCTTTTTCCGCCGCATCAAACTTAAAATATGGCATCACAATAGGATCAGTGTTGAGAGACCCCAGACTAGTGAATTCACACTAGGATCTCTCAACTTATTTTTGAAGAGCAATTTTACACCTAACATTAATGAACCGGCTGTTGAAGCCTACATCAGTGCTGTCAGACGTGGGCTCTCTGAGCTCAGGTCTTCCTTACAAGGTGATCTGGACTTCAGGTGCCCCAATCTGACTAGCGCAGAGATTGAGGTTATTGAAGCACTTAGATCCGACCCCATCCTTACTCTGAAACTTGTGGATAAGGCTACATTCACACGTCCGTGGTGTGTTGTCCGTGGTGTGTTGCGGACCCGCAAATTGCGGGTCCGCAACACACCAGCCCGTCACCCCCATAGAAATGCCTATTCTTGTCCGCAAGCTGCGGACAAGAATAGGACATGCTCTATCTTTTTGCGGAGCTGTGGACCCATAATCAGGGCCGCGCTCCGCAATTGCGGCTGCAGACAGCACACTGTGTGCTGTCCGCATCCATTCCGTCCCCATAGAGAATGAATGGGTCCGCACCCATTCCGCAAAATTGCGGAAAGGATGCGGACCTATTTTGCGGACGTGTGAATGGAGCCTAAGGGTGGTGCAGTTGTGGTGATGGATACCAATAAATATGTACATGAGATCATGTGACAATTAGGAGACCCACAAGTTTACAGAGTCTTAGACTCTGACCCCAGGTTTAAGATAGCTGGTATCATTCGCAACTGCCTGAGGGATGCTATGGCTGCTGGCACTATCGATGGGGGTCTGTGTGAATTTCTTGAGGTGGCACATCCAGTCACTCCGGTGATTTATGTGCTGCCCAAGATTCACAAGACCCTCATTGATCCCCCGGGACGTCCTATTGTCTCGGGGTCGGACTCCATCTTCAGCAACATAGCTATCTTTCTCGACAAAGTATTACGAGAGTTCTCTATTGGGGGGTCTTCCTATATACAGACTAACTTTGCATATAGCTCCCTAACGCGTGTTGGGACTGTATATACATTTTCTTTACAATTGGTCACTAAGACCATTAATGTCCCTAGGTTGACACGTGTTACTAAATATAAAATTTAACATTTAATCCTTGTCCTTAAAATAACTAGAACTCTACATTTAAAATAATCAGTTATGCCTGCTTTGTATATATATCGATAGTCACAGTGGGTCTGATTAATAGGTGAATCCACTAGGGGGCACTCCTTGCCTGTAGGTGTTTAATCTCACTTTTCTTATGGCATCGGAATGCTCAGTTGGTGCGCCCTGTTAATATACACAATGCGCTACCTCTTAACGTCAAATGTCCTCATGGGATACACTGTTAATACTAATATTCCTATCAGACCTCTATCTTAGCTAGGCATAACTGGCTAAAACACACTAGTAACACTTTCTGCCCCCCGACATGTTTCGCCAAGCACTTGGCGTCTTCAGGGGTTTGGGCAGTGAAGTGTGTGTTGGGGGCGGGTCCAAGCTTATAAAACCTTCCTTTGGGCGTGACAATTCTGTTATCCAATGTGTGTCTCTGTTTCTGTGGACCAGGACGGGCAGCCAGTCCTAGTGTGTCTACCAAACAAGATTCGATGATAGCTCCTCCCAGTGCCTCATCGACCAATGAACGTTTATCTGCGCGACTGTCGCATATTCGCGCATGTCATATGACTTAATCTTTTCTCGTTCCGATCATGAGATGTACTGCGTCTGCTCAAGATGATAGAGCAGGTATCTCGTTTTTCTATAGCGCTTGCGCTAGGACTTAGCCTCTCTTTACTGTCCTATGGATCCTAATGCGCATGTCACAGCACTTCACTTCATTTTAATAGATCTTACATTTCTCTATGGTTTAATGGAATGACTTGCTTATAGGTAGTGAGATGTTCTTATATTTCTGGAGACGTATACATGTAGATTATGTATCCCAATAAACTATATTATATCATACAAGGACATGTATACCATCACCATATATACATCTAATTTCCTAATCTTTAGGGGTGGGGGAGGGGGGGATGGGGGGTTATCTGATGTATCACCCTCTTTTGATCTCAGTTATAGTCCCAGGTTCTTGATGGATACTGTACTGCTGTTATTGTCCATATTTCTCCTCTCTGTCTTTCTCCTTGTGTCATTGGACACTATCTGCTCTCTATTGAAACATGCTCTCTCTTTTATATATTTTAGGTGCCTATGAGGATACCCTCAACAATCCACCAGGTAAGTGTTTACTCATAATGTGTATTTATACTGATATATTGGTGTATACTTACATATCTAATTCTCAACAAATTTTTATGTGTATTTGATTCTTATTTGTATTTTTGTTTTAGATTAATGTTATTATTTTTTTATTATTTTTATTTTTATTATTTATTATTTATTATTTTTTATTATTATTTTGTGTCACCTTATATCTCTTTTCTGCTAATCTCATATAGGGTCAAACTTATTTTTTCCTAGTTATATATTTATTCTCAATTTTATGATTAATGTGAATTATAAAGGTATTAGTGTTTATTGTCACCTAATATTTTTAAATCTGTTGTGATGTGAGGGTTCATATATACATAAGCACCTATAATAATTTGGGTCTCTAGTTTTCTATTATTAATTTCTTCACTGTTATCTTTTGTTTTTTTGCTTAATTATTCTAGACATAAATTTTCTTGAGATGTCTCACCCCATGTCACCCAATCTCTGCCATTTGACGGTCACACAGTTTTACTTAATAATGTTGCACATTTAACAGATTAGTTTTCCAGTATTATAGTGTATTACTGGTTTTTTGATTGGCCTAACCATCCTGTTTCTTAAAGAAACATCATATGGTTCTATTTATTTCTTCTATATTCCTAATACTTGAGTCATATTACAGGAATCTCTCTCATAAGAATGAGGCATAGGTAAATCCCTCGTTTAAACCATATGGAGCTAAACTCCTTAAACGATATATCCAACGGGTTTCCTCCTGTTGTAGCCTCTGGTCCAGGTTGCCCATTCTTGGGCCTGGTTTGAGTTTTTGTATACCCCACACTTTCAAATTCTGGACATTACCATTATGTGTATGGTACATATGTCTTGAGAGGGGTGTATCATTGGTGGTATTTATGATACTGAGATGTTTGGAGATGCGTCTTCTTAATTGTTGCGTAGTCTTACCCACATATATCTTTGGACAGTCACATTGAACGGCATACACTACTCCCATGGATTTACAATTGATGTTTTCTTTAATCTTATATTTCTAGTTGTCGCTAGGATTAACAAATTCCTTTTTTGGTAACATCATCCTGCAGAAGCTACAGTCTGCACATGGATACGACCCAACCGTTCGAAGCCAGGTGGGTTTTTCTTGTTTTTTATCCTGAATAAAATGACTGTGCACTAGTTTTTCTTTTATGTTCTGCCCCCTTCTGTATGTGATGGCCGGTCTAGGGGTGATGATTTCTTTCAATTCATCATCTGAGAGTAGTATATGCCAATGACGTGTCAAAATCTTACGTATCTTTTCATGTTGTCCATCATACGTACCAATACAGCGTATTACTTTATCATCTTGTCTTCTTGTTTGTCTATTTCCCAGGAGTAGATTCATTCTACTGCTTTTTTTGGCTCGATTGTATGCATAATGCAAAGTCTTTTTCGGATATCCTCTTACTAGGAACTTATCATACAGGAGCCCACATTCTACTTCCAAATCTTCAATTGTAGAACAATTTCATTAAGCCCCCAAATACTGTCCAATTGGAATTCCTTTTTTAAGGCTGGTTGAGTGATGGCTTTTCCAATGTAGAAGGCTGTTTGTAGAAGTGGGTTTCCTGTAAATAGTGGTTTTAATGCTGCCATCCTTCTCCAGGGCAATCGTGAGGTCCAAGAAGTTGATTTTTCTCTGATCTATTTCAGCGGTAAATTTAAGGCCTAGTGGGTTGTTATTGAGTTCATTGACAAACTCAGTAAATTGTGTACTGGTGCTGTCCCACAAAATTAAAATGTCGTCTATGAAACGACCCCAGTATAATATGTGATCTGTAAATTGTTGATTATCCTCTGTGAAAACTACCTGTTCTTCCCACCACCCCAAAAATAAATTTGCGAAGCTAGGTGCACAGATAGTCCCCATAGCTGTCCCAGTGATCTGTAAATAAAACTTACCATTAAAAGTGAAATAATTATGTGTCAACAAAAAATCCAATAGTGATAATACAAACTCATTGTGCTCTTGAAATTGTATGCCCTTCTTATTTAAATAATATCTAATTGCTTCTAGGCCAAGATCGTGTTTAATGCTGGTATAGAGGGCCTCAACATCACGGCTCGCTATAAGTGTGGTCTTGTTGACCTGGATGCCCTGAAGCTTGGTCAGCGTGTCCTTAGTATCTTTAAGGTAATAGGATAGACTAGATACAAATGGTGATATTATCTGGTCCACATAGCTACTAATCCCCTCACATAGACTTTGATTGCCTGACACTATTGGCCTCCATGGGATGGGATCCCGTTTTTTATGTACCTTAGGGATAGCATAGAACGTGGCTATAGTTGGATGAGGATTATAGAGAACTCTCATCTCTTCCTTAGTGATGAGATCTCTCTCCTTTGCCCCATTCAAGATAGCTTTTAGATCTTCTTTAAACTTCTCTGTAGGATTTTCTCTTAATGGTCGATATGTATTAATATCGTTCAGGAGGGTCATCACCATACATACATAGTACTCCTTGTCAAGGAGCACTATGTTTCCTCCTTTATCAGAGGGCTTGTTCTCCAAATTCTCATTTTTTATCAAGCTATCCAAGGCTCCTTTCTCCTGTAGGGTTAAGTTAGACCCCAGGGAGGTTTTGCTAGTTTTTATTTTTTGAAAGTCCTTTGTGACTAAATCCACAAACGCCTCTATTTTCCCATATTTCGTAAATGGCGGAGTAAATCTTGATTGTGGAGTTAATGTACTGTAAGGTGCCCTAGGTAGTACTATCTCTCCTTGGTGTTCCCTCTGTAGGTCTTCTAAGATTTGTATCGCTTGTGCTTCTTTTGCACTTTGTTTTGTTGGGTCTCTTTCCAGGTTTTTATGTTATTTATATAGGGCCAATTTTCTCGCAAAATTTTTTTTCGTCCTTGACCCAACTAAAACAATCAAAAAAGGGTAATGGTGTAAACTACAGGCTATCTGACTCTGATATGTCAGTATATTCACTACGGTTGTAATTGCTGCGGTAGTTGGTTTGGCTATTTTTAACATATATCTTCCCTGTATCAAAGTCCTTTTTGTCCCTGTTATACTTGCAATGTTTTCTTTCTTTGACTTCGCTTTGCAGGTATTCAATTTTTTTTTGGAGTTTGGTCTCTAAATTTATAAATTCAGTTTGAGACCTAAATGTAGTGAATATACTGACATACAGAGTCAGATATATCTGAACCTGAGAGCTATACCTCCACATACAAAAGTGGCTATAGACCCAGATACAAACGGAGAGGAAACAATAGATCTAATTACAAGCAGGGTTATAACAGAGGGTACTCGCAGGACACCTCAAGATGTCCCAATCCAGTTCCAACAAACACAAGTGGAGTGATAGGAGGAGGAGGAGGAGGACAGTCAACTACAGTACAGTCATCATCTTGTTCATCATTGCCTCAACCAACTGGGAGTGGCCCAGCGGGAACCACTACCCCAGCAGGCAATACCACTCAGACATTTATGCCCCATTTTTTAGTACCTGGGATACAGCTCAGGGACAGAGACAAATGGGGCTATCGTCAGGGGACATAGCTGCTATACCATCTACTGATATGCAAATCATCAATCTTACTGACCTGACACTTATCCCAGAACATCAGAGCATGCTAAGCATCCTAGCGACAACAAAAAATATCAGATTAAAGAGTACATCAATTGTAAATCCATGGGAGTAGTGTATGCCATTCAATTTGACTGTCCAAAGATATATGTGGGTAAGACTACGCAAGAAGTAAGAAGACGCATCTCCAAACATATCAGTATCATAAATACCACCAATGATACACCCCTCTCAAGACATATGTACCATACACATAATGATAATGTCCAGAATTTGAAAGTGTGGGGTATACAAAAACTCAAACCAGGCCCAAGAATGGGCAACCTGGACCAGAGGCTACAACAGGAGGAAACACGATGGATATATTTAGTTTAAGGAGTTTAGCTCCATATGGTTTAAACGAGGGATTTACCTATGCCTCATTCCTATGAGAGAGATTTCTGTAATATGACTCAAGTATTAGGAATATAGAAGAAATAAATAGAACCATATGATGTTTCTTTAAGAAACAGGACGGTTAGGCCAATCAAAAAAACTGTAATACACTATAATACTGGAAAACTAATCTGTTAAATGTGCAACATTATTAAGTAAAACTGTGTGACCGTCAAATGGCAGAGATTGGGTGACATGGGGTGAGACATGTCTAGAAAATTTATGTCTAGAATAATTAAGCAAAAAAACAAAAGATAACAGTGAAGAAATTAATAATAGAAAACTAGAGACCCAAATTATTATAGGTGCTTATGTATATATGAACCCTCACATCACAACAGATTAAAAAAAATTTGGTGACAATAAACATTAATGCCTTTATAATTCACATTAATCATAAAATTGAGAATAAATATATAAATAGGAAAAAATAAGTTTGACCCTATATGAGATTATCAGAAAAGAGATATAAGGTGACACAAAAAATAATAATAATAATAATAAATAATAAATAATAAAAATAAAAAATAAAAATAATAAAAAATAAAATAAAATTTATCTAAAACAAAAATACAAATAAGAATCAAATACACATAAAAATTAGTTAAGAATTAGATATGAAAGTATACACCAATATATCAGTATAAATACACATTATGAGTAAACACTTACCTGGTGGATTGTTGAGGGCATATTGAGTATTAGGGTATCCTCATAGGCACCTAAAATATCTAAAAGAGAGACCATGTTTCAATAGAGAGCAGATAGTGTCCAATAACACAAGCAGAAAGACAGAGAGGAGAAATATGGACAATAACAGAAGTACAGTATCCATCAAGAACCTGGGACTATAACTGAGATCAAAAGAGGGTGATACATCAGATAACCCCCCATCCCTCCCCCCCTTCCCCCCTTCCCCCCTCCCCCCCTAAAGATTAAGAAATTAGATAATGAAGGGAGTCTCATTCTGAGATGTATATATGGCGATGGTATACATGTCCTTGTATGATATAATATAATTTATTGGGATACATAATCTACATGTATACGTCTCCAGAAATATAAGAACTCTAGTCTATACGTCACTAACAATGGAAGTGCGTGCACATATAGAACGCATACTAGTCAGAAACTAAGTGCCCAGACATGCGCAACTAATCAACAATATCGGCAATTGACACCAAGTGTCAGCGCAACATAGACGGCGCAGATAAACGTTCATTGGTCGATGAGGCACTGGGAGGAGCTATCATCGAATCTTGTTTGGTAGACACACTAGGACTGGCTGCCCGTCCTGGTCCACAGAAACAGAGACACACATTGGATAACAGAATTGTCACGCCCAAAGGAAGGTTTTATAAGCTTGGACCCGCCCCCAACACACACTTCACTGCCCAAATACTGAAGACGCCAAGTGCTTGGCGAAACATGTCGGGGGCAGAAAGTGTTACTAGTGTGTTTTAGCCAGTTATGCCTATACCTCGGCTATCTAATACCTGAAGACCCTACAATAGTGAGGGGACACGACCACCGGCTCCCTACACAAGACACGGAGGGAGTCAGGGTCACCTGAAAATCCAGCAGACAGAAAATCACAGAGAAGCTCCCACTCAAGCACAGCGTGGACCTTCTCGGGGTCCATGCGAAAACCAGAAGCGGAGAGAAGAAACCCCAGAAATTGAATTTCTGGAACCGCAAACATACATTTTTCCAGTTTCGCGTATAATTTATTCTCCCGCAGGATGAGCAAGACCTGACGTAAGTGTTCCTTATGAGTCTTGAAATCAGGAGAAAAAATCAAAATGTCATCCAAATACACTAATACAAATTTTCCCATTAAATGATAAAAAATGCTGTTCACGAAATGCTGAAAAACGGCTGGGGCATTCATCAAACCAAAACAAACCAGAACAAACCATTTTGTTCTCAAAATGGCCCTCAGGGGTATTGAAAGCCGTCTTCCATTCGTATCCTTCTCTGACCCTGACCAGGTTGTATGCCCCTCTTAGGTCTAATTTGGAAAAGACTTTAGCCCCAACAACCTGGTTAAACAGGTCCGGGATCAGAGGAAGCGGATAAGGGTCACGAATAGTGATACTGTTCAGCTCCCTGAAATCCAGACAAGGTCTTAAAGAACCATCTTTTTTCTTAACAAAGAAAAAAACAGCGGCAACAGGTGACTTCGAGGGTCGTATGTGTCCTTTTCTCAGACTCTCAGAGATATAAGCACGCATAGCGACCCTCTCAGGTTGGGAAAGATTGTATAAACGAGATTTAGGCAGTTTGGCGCCTGGGATGAGATTAATAGGGCAATCGTACTCCCTGTGCGGGGGCAAATCCTGAACTCCACTCTCAGAGAAGACATCCGAAAATTCAGAGAGGAAAGGTGGTACAGTCTTAGTAGAAACCTCAGAAACAGATGTCATGAGGCAATTCTCTCTGCAAAAGTCACTCCAACCATTTATTTGCCTCGCTTGCCAATCGATGGTGGGGTTATGTTTAGTGAGCCAGGGTAGCCCCAACACTAGAGGAGTAGGCAAACCGCTAAGGACGAAACATGACACATCCTCAACATGAGCATCACTCACAATTAAACGAATATTGTGAACTATGCCCTTTAATGATTTCTGAGAAAGTGGAGCGGAATCAATAGCAAAAACAGGAATATCCTTTCCCAAAGTGCATACCTGGAAACCATGAGTTATTGCAAATTGATTATCAATGAGATTGACAGCTGCTCCACTATCCACAAAAATCTCACAAAAAATGCTCTTGCTCTCTAGCGCCACCCTAGCAGGCAGGACAAAACGGGAACTACAATCAAACGGAAAACCTTCAATTTCCGCCTCAACCCTGCCAATAGTAACAGACGGAACATTTTTAAAAGATTTTTTCCTTTTTGTTTCTTTATTACTCCCAGAAGACTGCCTGAATCTCCTAGAGGGACAAACATTTGCCAAATGATTTATACCTCCACAACAAAAACAAACCCTCCCATGAGGGCTAAATCTTCTATTGTGAGAGGCAATCAACCCCAGCTGCATGGGCTCCTGCTCAGAAGGGGCTGACAGCGACTGAGACCCCTGCACACAGAAAGAGACCGCTGCACTGTCCCGGGACTGAGTATGACAGGAAGGAGAGATCTCTCCTCTCTCTCTAAGACACCTGTCAATACGAACGGCCTGAGACATAGCAGAATCCAAGGAGGTAGGTCTCTCATGAAAGGCAAATGCATCTTTCAATCCCTCTGAAAGACCATGGCAAAATTGACAGCTGAGAAGCTCTGACAGGAGCTTTCCAGATCCTCCTCCTTGAGTTTCTTTGTTTTGGTTAAGTTCCTCATCTCGTTAGTCTATCTCAGCTGTCATGCAGTTGGACTGATTGCTTCCCTTTAAGTACCCCTCCCTCTACGAGTGGACTCCGGACACTCAGGGCCCACCTTCTCAGGATGGGACCTATGGAAAGCCCTGATGAGACGAGTGGCCTTAATGTCCGCCACTGGGACCCACATCCTCTCCTCAGGACCATAACCCTCCCAATGAACGAGGTACTGGAGGGAACCGCGGACAAGACGAGAATCCACAATCCTAGAGACCTGAAATTCAAGATTTCCATCAACCATAATCGGAGGAGGAGGCAAAGGCGAGGGTACAATAGGTTGAACATAAGGTTTCAATAAGGACCTATGAAAAACATTATGGATCTTCCAAGTCTGAGGAAGATCAAGACGGTAGGCAACAGGATTGATGACAGACAGGATCTTGTAAGGCCCAATAAACCTAGGACCCAACTTCCAGGAGGGAACCTTCAATTTGATATTCTTGGTAGACAACCACACCAGATCACCAACATTCAGGTCCGGACCAGGCACACGTCTCTTATCTGCCACACGCTTATATCTCTCACTCATGCTCTTTAGATTATCCTGAATCTTTTGCCAAATAGATGACAAAGACGAGGAGAATCTGTCCTCATCAGGTAAACCAGAAGACCCCTCTCCCGAGAAAGTACCAAACTGCGGATGAAACCCATATGCACCAAAAAATGGTGACTTATCAGAGGACTCCTGACGACGGTTATTTAAAGCAAACTCAGCAAGGGACAAAAAAGAACACCAATCCTCCTGATTCTCCGCCACAAAACAGCGCAGATATGTCTCCAGATTCTGATTGACGCGCTCTGTCTGGCCATTCGACTGCGGGTGGAAAGCAGAAGAGAATGACAACCGAACCCCCAAGCGAGAACAGAAAGCCTTCCAGAATCTGGAAACAAACTGCGTGCCCCTATCAGAGACTATGTCTGAAGGAATACCATGCAATTTGACAATGTGGTCAATAAATGCCTGCGCCAGCGTCTTAGCATTGGGCAAACCAGGAAAAGGGATGAAATGCACCATTTTGCTAAAACGGTCCACCACCACCAGAATCACAGACTTCCCCGAGGAACGAGGCAAGTCCGTTATGAAGTCCATGGACAGATGTGTCCAAGGACGGGAAGGAATGGGTAAGGGAAGGAGAGGACCTGATGGCCGTGAATGAGGGACTTTGGCACGAGCGCAAGTCTCGCAAGCTGCCACAAAACCCTCAACCGACTTACGAAGCGCAGGCCACCAGAATCTCCGAGCGATGAGATCCAGTGTGGCTCTTGCCCCCGGGTGCCCAGCAAGGTCCGTATCGTGGTGTTCCTTAAAAATCTTGTGTCTCAAAGCGAGAGGCACAAACAACCTCCCAGGAGGACAAAGATCAGGAGCCTCTGACTGGGCTGCCTGCACCTCTGCCTCCAATTCAGGAAAAAGAGCAGAGACCACCACACCTTCAGCCAAAATGGGACCCGGGTCTTCAAAATTCCCACCTCCCGGAAAACAACGTGACAGGGCATCTGCCTTCACATTCTTAACCCCAGGGCGGAACGTGACAACAAAATTAAACCTTGAAAAGAACAAAGACCATCTGGCCTGTCTCGGGTTCAGACGCTTGGCTGACTCAAAGTAGGTCAGATTTTTATGGTCAGTAAACACGGTAATAGGGTGTCTGGCTCCCTCTAGCCAATGGCGCCATTCCTCAAAAGCCAACTTGATGGCCAACAATTCCCTATCTCCCACATCATAATTTCTCTCTGCGGAGGAGAGTTTCTTCGAGAAAAAGGCACATGGTTGCCATTTGGCAGGAGAGGAACCCTGAGACAAGACCGCACCCACCCCTACCTCAGAAGCATCAACCTCAACTATGAAGGGTAACGAAATATCAGGTTGTACCAGGATGGGAGCGGAAGCAAAACTCTCCTTGATACTAGAAAAGGCCTTACGCGCCTCTACCAACCAGGAAGAAAAATCTACCCCCTTTCTGGTCATATCAGTGAGTGGTTTAACAACAGAGGAATAATTCAAAATAAATTTCCTGTAATAATTGGCAAAGCCCAAAAAACGTATCAGCGCCTTCTGATTCTCAGGAAGCTCCCACTCAAGCACAGCGTGGACCTTCTCGGGGTCCATGCGAAAACCAGAAGCGGAGAGAAGAAACCCCAGAAATTGAATTTCTGGAACCGCAAACATACATTTTTCCAGTTTCGCGTATAATTTATTCTCCCGCAGGATGAGCAAGACCTGACGTAAGTGTTCCTTATGAGTCTTGAAATCAGGAGAAAAAATCAAAATGTCATCCAAATACACTAATACAAATTTTCCCATTAAATGATAAAAAATGCTGTTCACGAAATGCTGAAAAACGGCTGGGGCATTCATCAAACCAAAACAAACCAGAACAAACCATTTTGTTCTCAAAATGGCCCTCAGGGGTATTGAAAGCCGTCTTCCATTCGTATCCTTCTCTGACCCTGACCAGGTTGTATGCCCCTCTTAGGTCTAATTTGGAAAAGACTTTAGCCCCAACAACCTGGTTAAACAGGTCCGGGATCAGAGGAAGCGGATAAGGGTCACGAATAGTGATACTGTTCAGCTCCCTGAAATCCAGACAAGGTCTTAAAGAACCATCTTTTTTCTTAACAAAGAAAAAAACAGCGGCAACAGGTGACTTCGAGGGTCGTATGTGTCCTTTTCTCAGACTCTCAGAGATATAAGCACGCATAGCGACCCTCTCAGGTTGGGAAAGATTGTATAAACGAGATTTAGGCAGTTTGGCGCCTGGGATGAGATTAATAGGGCAATCGTACTCCCTGTGCGGGGGCAAATCCTGAACTCCACTCTCAGAGAAGACATCCGAAAATTCAGAGAGGAAAGGTGGTACAGTCTTAGTAGAAACCTCAGAAACAGATGTCATGAGGCAATTCTCTCTGCAAAAGTCACTCCAACCATTTATTTGCCTCGCTTGCCAATCGATGGTGGGGTTATGTTTAGTGAGCCAGGGTAGCCCCAACACTAGAGGAGTAGGCAAACCGCTAAGGACGAAACATGACACATCCTCAACATGAGCATCACTCACAATTAAACGAATATTGTGAACTATGCCCTTTAATGATTTCTGAGAAAGTGGAGCGGAATCAATAGCAAAAACAGGAATATCCTTTCCCAAAGTGCATACCTGGAAACCATGAGTTATTGCAAATTGATTATCAATGAGATTGACAGCTGCTCCACTATCCACAAAAATCTCACAAAAAATGCTCTTGCTCTCTAGCGCCACCCTAGCAGGCAGGACAAAACGGGAACTACAATCAAACGGAAAACCTTCAATTTCCGCCTCAACCCTGCCAATAGTAACAGACGGAACATTTTTAAAAGATTTTTTCCTTTTTGTTTCTTTATTACTCCCAGAAGACTGCCTGAATCTCCTAGAGGGACAAACATTTGCCAAATGATTTATACCTCCACAACAAAAACAAACCCTCCCATGAGGGCTAAATCTTCTATTGTGAGAGGCAATCAACCCCAGCTGCATGGGCTCCTGCTCAGAAGGGGCTGACAGCGACTGAGACCCCTGCACACAGAAAGAGACCGCTGCACTGTCCCGGGACTGAGTATGACAGGAAGGAGAGATCTCTCCTCTCTCTCTAAGACACCTGTCAATACGAACGGCCTGAGACATAGCAGAATCCAAGGAGGTAGGTCTCTCATGAAAGGCAAATGCATCTTTCAATCCCTCTGAAAGACCATGGCAAAATTGACTTCGGAGTGCAGCATCATTCCAACCAGTATCAGCTGCCCATCTCCGAAATTCTGAGCAGTATATCTCTGCGGATTGTTTACCCTGGCATAACAGACGTAGTCTAGACTCAGCCAGAGCAATACGATCCGGATCATCATATATCTGACCCAGGGCTAAAAAGAATTCATCCACTGAACAGAGGGGCCGTGCCCCCTCTGGCAGCGAAAAGGCCCAGGATTGAGCGTTACCCCTGAGCAGCGATATAATGATCCCCACCCTCCGTTCTTCATCACCAGAGGAATGGGGAAGAAGGCGAAAATGGAGTTTGCAAGCCTCTCTAAAACGCAGAAAATACTCACTACCCCCGGAGAACGTATCCGGGAGCGAGATCTTAGGCTCAGAACAAACTCCATGAACGCAAGCTGAACAGGTCACTTGAAACTGAGAAAAAGTCTTACGGAGATCAGCTACCTCCAATGTAAGAGCCTGGAAGCGCTCAGCCAAAAGTGAAACCGGATCCATGCTTGAGACTGTTGTGGCGGCTTATAATGTCACGGATGGTGTACAGGAAACAACACAATGCAATACAATTAATGACTCACTGGATCCACAACTAAGGAACAAAAGGGAGACCCCTACATGAGACCTGCCACTCTCCCTAATTGCTCAGCCTATGCGAACACCCCAAAGGTGGATGGGCGCATATCCACGTACCTCGGCTATCTAATACCTGAAGACCCTACAATAGTGAGGGGACACGACCACCGGCTCCCTACACAAGACACGGAGGGAGTCAGGGTCACCTGAAAATCCAGCAGACAGAAAATCACAAATAAAGGAACAGCACTTATCTTGCAGAGGACTGAGGAATAGAAACAGCATGCATGCACACACACTCCAGGAAGTTGTATAAGCCGCACACTACTGCATTATGGGGAGGAACTTAAAGGGAAGCAATCAGTCCAACTGCATGACAGCTGAGATAGACTAACGAGATGAGGAACTTAACCAAAACAAAGAAACTCAAGGAGGAGGATCTGGAAAGCTCCTGTCAGAGCTTCTCAGCTGTCTGGTTGTGACAACGGGACACTGATGTGTCACAAGTGGCTTCAGTGATGCTCGCATCATTCGATGTTACCTCACTGTATACGTCCATTGTACATGAGAGTGGTATCCAGGCAGTCAGGAAAATGTTAACGATGTCTTCTTATACTCCTTATGCTTCAGAGTTCATAATTATCTGCTCAATATTGTTCTTCACTACAATTATTTCCTTTTTAAAGATGTGTACTATTTGCAGCAGCGTGGCGTGGCCATGGGGTCTCACGTGGCCCCCACGTATGCGAATATTTTTATGCGGTGCTATGAGGAAGATGTCGTCTATGTGCTGAGGTAGTGGAGATATATCGACAACATCTCCCTCATATGGACAGGTAGCGAGGAGGAGTTGATTGATTTTCATGGCTTTATAAACAGTCATGACTCCAATCTACAATTAACTCTCGTTCACTCCAATACAGATATCCAGTTCTTGGACCGCAGGGTTGTGCTAAGTGGTGGTGTACTGCACACGGAGCTATATACCAAACCTACGGATACTAATACCTTCTTGTGCTACAACAGCTCTCACCCTAGGAGAATGGTCCAGTCACTCCCTTTCTCCCAGTTCCTTAGAGTAAAACGTGTCGTATCTGATTAACATAAGTCCAATGCGACCCGAGTCCATGGCCACTAGATTTCGCGACAGGGGTTACCCGAAATGATTACTAGATGAGCACATGGACAGGGTTCGCGGTCTTGATAGGGATGGATTACTGTCCCAACGGAAAACCATTCAGAAAACTGATAGGATTCCGTTTGTGTCAGTATATAGTGAACTCAGTCCCTCAATCAACAAGGTTCTCAGGAAACATTGGGATCTCCTGGGCTCTTGTTTCAAGGAGATACCTGAGTTTCAATGTCCACCATTGTTCTCCTATCGGCGTTCAAGGAATCTTCGGGACCAGTTGGTTAAAGCCGACATTGGCACCAAGGGGTCCTCCAGACAAACTACATTGACGCAGCCGGGCTTGGGTTGTTTTCCCTGCCTGGGTTGCATCAATTATAGATACATCCGTAAAGGGAAAACATTTGTGCATCCCTGCACGGGTGAATCTTACAATATTTAGTTTCATCTTACATGCAACTCAAGTTACGTTATTTATGTGCTGTCCTGTCCGTGCAACCTGCTTTACATGGGGGAAACGACGACCGACCTTAAGACCCGCTTGAACAATCATCGCTTAAGCATCCGGAAGAAACGCCGCGATCTACCGGTATCTAAGCATTTTTCTGAGGCCAGGCACAGGGAGGGTGATCTGAAGTTTTGGATCCTCGACCATGTGCCTCAGCCCAGATGTGGCGGCGATAGGTCGAGGTTACTTAAGCGCAAGGAACTAAGCTGGATCCATAGGCTGAACAGCCTGAAACCAAATGGATTAAACATAGAATTTAATTTTGGGGATGTTGTATGAGGTGTGGCTTGCCTCCTGTGTTCAACATGTTGCGTTACGGTGACTTCGTGTACACACTAAGAAAATGTATCTATTTCAAGATTCTGTTGTTTCAACAGTAAATTAATTTTTTTCAGTTTTTTATTCACAGATCACTTGTATCCAGTATCTGGAGGGTTGGAGCTTATGGATGAAGTGGACACACAATTTTATACGGGAGGGTGACATTCCTAGAAGCCATGCGTCTTTTTTATTATGCAAATTTTTTTTTCTGTTTGTTTTATGTATTTGCACTTTTTACACTGCCGGACCCGGCGTGCACCTTGGGACTGGTACATATTTTGTTATAATAGCCTTGAAGGTGTTGTTGAGATCATTTTCTCCATCTGGTATAGATTTGCTCCCTGTGACATCTGTGTACCTGTAGGAGGAGAACCCTCTTGGGTATGACAGCGATTTGACACCCTTGACAGATACCCCTTTCTATACCGTGGGTTTCCGTGGGGCTAGTGGGTTTTTGTCTGGGCATAGTATGTGGGCTTTCTGGTTTTCAGGCTGTCCGTACTAGTCTAAATCGCGATACTCTTACTTACAACAGGTCTGATGTTTTTACATGGGGTATGGGCATTTCTCCAGCTTCTAAGATGGCGCTTTGAGACCGGATGAATACTGGGCATGCGCCGCAACGCACCGAGGCTTCATGGGGTGGTGCTGTGATGATGTAAGAGCACAGGCCAGCTTTGATGATGCTCGGCGTCCTCCTGCTGCCACCGGTCCCTGATTGATGTAACGCCGCGCCTGTGCAGTGGTAGGTTTACAACGCTAAATGACCGCATGGAATGTGCCCCTCTCCACTTCGATGTGTCCACCTGATCATCCCTTTGCTCCGCCCTCGGTATGTTTTATGCTCACTGGACGCATCCATCGATTGTTTCTTTGTGCTCGATCGATGGGTCTGTCCCTTTATTCACATAATGTATGCAAATGCTAGACATGTGTAATCATGTCATTTGCCTTATCATGTATTCCTTCATTGTATTGTCATTAATCCATTTTTATTGTGATTTTGTTGTTGCCACTTTTGTAACACACCCACTGGGTGGGGTGGGGTCACATGATCTGTATACTGATTGATTCACCTATATATTTGCCTTCACTTGCTTTGTATCTCTGCTTGAATAAAGCTAATTTTTGGAGCCGAAACGTTGCACCGTATGGTTGAATAAAGGAACACTTATTTTCATCTAGCCGGAGTGCCGTCCATTTTCTGGATACATTGGTTGGGGTAAGAAGTCGATTCCCCTGGAACGTGCACCCATTTTTTTCCGATTGAGTCAGTGCCGCCATTTTTCTTCTATATATATATATATATATATATATATATACATACACTCACCTAAAGAATTATTAGGAACACCATACTAATACAGTGTTGGACCCCCTTTTGCATTCAGAACTGCCTTAATTCTATGTGGCATTGATTCAACAAGGTGCTGATAGCATTCTTTAGAAATGTTGGCCCATATTGATAGGATAGCATCTTGCAGTTGATGGAGATTTGAGGGATGCACATCCAGGGCACGAAGCTCCCGTTCCACCACATCCCAAAGATGCTCTATTGGGTTGAGATCTGGTGACTGTGGGGGCCATTTTAGTACAGTGAACTCATTGTCATGTTCAAGAAACCAATTTGAAATGATTCGAGCTTTGTGACATGGTGCATTATCCTGCTGGAAGTAGCCATCAGAGGATGGATACATGTTCTCATTCTGTTTACGCCAAATTCGGACTCTACCATTTGAATGTCTCAACAGAAATCGAGACTCATCAGACCAGGCAACATTTTTCCAGTCTTCAATAGTCCAATTTTGGTGAGCTCGTGCAAATTGTAGCCTCTTTTTCCTATTTGTAGTGGAGATGAGTGGTACCCGGTGGAGTTTTCTGCTCTTGTAGCCCATCCGCCTCAAGGTTGTGCGTGTTGTGGCTTCACAAATGCTTTGCTACATACCTCGGTTGTAACGAGTGGTTATTTCAGTCAACGTTGCTCTTCTATCAGCTTGAATCAGTCGGTCCATTCTCCTCTGACCTCTAGCATCCACAAGGCATTTTCGCCCACAGGACTGCCGCATACTGGATGTTTTTCCCTTTTCACACCATTCTTTGTAAACCCTAGAAATGGTTGTGCGTGAAAATCCCAGTAACTGAGCAGATTGTGAAAACTCAGATCGGCCCGTCTGGCACCAACAACCATGCCACGCTCAAAATTGCTTATATCACCTTTCTTTCCCATTCTGACATTCAGTTTGGAGTTCAGGAGATTGTCTTGACCAGGACCACACCCCTAAATGCATTGAAGCAACTGTCATGTGATTGGTTGACTAGATAATTGCATTAATGAGAAATAGAACAGGTGTTCCTAATAATTCTTTAGGTGAGTGTATATCAACAGCGTATAAATATGTCCTCCTGTACTGAATAGTACCTGTTTTATTAGCTTTTTTGTTGTTTTTGTTGATGAGTAGTAATAATGAGCCATTGGCTAAGAATATGGAATGTAGCGTTATCAACATACCCAGTTTCTTTCCTTTCTTTGCTCCTGTGCAACTGCTTTCTTGCTACCAGGACAGACAGGGTTAATGTAATACAGGCTTTCTCTAGCCCGTTTGAATACCTTCCCTTTTCCTCCATGCTGTGCAGAGTCTAAAATTATATTGATACGACACGATCGTAATCAAAGACTTGCTGAGTTCTGAATCACCCGGGGACGTGGAGTAAGGTCCCCATAGCAACAATGTACACCCATTGACCACGTCACTTTCAGCTAGTAACGGAGTGCAGCGAGCCCGGCCCTGTAGTAGGCGGCACCTTGTGACTGCACGTGGCCATGTGGAATTGGCTGGCAATTCAGTGGGAGTAGTTAGTGTGCGGCACACCTACAAGGCCCATTGGCTGGTTAAACTTGTGGGTGAAGCATAGCGCATTGAAAAAGACACCAGTAAGTGAACACCTTGCCACTGCTGTAACATACAAGCAGAGAGCTGCCACTGCTCATAGTGCTCTGCGATACATCCATGTCCCTGAAGAGCCAATCTTCGCTTGGCGAAACGGGTCGGATGATGGAACAGATCTACTAGGGAGGTAAGCGTACAGGGAACTTTAGCACAGGCCCGAGGTTCCAGAGGCTGGGGTTCGTCCTTCTCAGGGCGGGTGCTCTGATTACAGCCATTGAGGGATTCCCTGCCCATAGACTAGGTGACACAGGGAAAGTGCTTAGGGAGAGAGCTACCCACCCCTTCATCTACAATAAGGCCACCTCCCTCTATACAAGGAACAACATCAGGCCACATATGTGACTATATACCCTGTTTACCCTCCAAATAGTGCAGAAATTCACTCTATTTAGTGTCTCATTTATTTTATTAGAAATAAATAAAAGTTATATTTTAACTTTCAACAATAAGGCATACTTAGTCCAGTATATACAGTTAGAGACCACTGAGTTTATTTATTAGTAGGTCCATCTACCTTAGACCTTTACTAAAAAAAAAAACGGTTTATATAAAAATGTAACTTAGTTTTAATGCAACAGTGATTTTATGTTGAAAATGTAGTAACACAAAAAACAATACTATATAAACTATCATATATATATATATTGTGACAACTCAGGGTCACTTAGCTCTCCAGGATTGCCGTCTTCTCATTTTAGACAGTTTACACACCTAAAGACAACACTCCAACACTGCAGATTTGGGTGCAAACTGGCCATGACCAGCTTTATTGTCACTTTTACAGCAGTCCAAACAAATCAAACATAAATCCTAGGCATCTGGCCACTGACTACATAGTATTTCTCCCTCTCTATCGGGATCTAGGTCTACCACCCAGCTCTCCAAAACACAGCACGGTGCTTACCCTACACAGGGTTAGAGGGTCCTGACTCCCACAGACCTTGGTGCAGCCTGCTTCTTCCCCAGACTGGTAGCCCTGATTGAGGACCTCAGCCCACATTTACCTCAGCTGGCTGCTAATTATCTTAATTACCAGCCTAGCTGCTGCAGACAGTGTTAAAAACCTATTTTCCCAGTCTTTCTTGTTCTCACCCAGCTTCCTCTGGGTGAGGTACACCATTTTAATGGCCCTCTGGCAGCTCCACTGCTACAATACCATATGAGGAACCCCAAAAAAAGTTAAAATAAAAAACACTGATAGAATTACAATTTTTGCCCCCTTTATTTCCTAAAAATTGTAAAAAAAGTAAACAAAAAGTCATTTCTACTGAAAAAATGGTACATAAAATTATAACTTGTCCACACAACAAACAAGCCCTTGCAAAGCTCAAAGTCAACAAAAAAACTAAAATGTCATGGCCTCTAAAAACAATTAAAAAAAATCCCATGTTAGAAAATCCCAATGCCGCCCCTTCCATTCTGAATGCTGCAGTGCCCCCAAACAGCAGTTAACAACCAGATATGGGGTGTTGCTATATTCATGAAAAAATGCATAACTAATGGTGGGGTGCTGTTTCTCCCATTACACTTTGTGAAAATGAAAAATTTGGGGCTAAACCAACATTTAATAGAAAATAAAATGTAATTTTTCAATTTCACAACCAAGTGTTTCTAAATTCTATGAAACGCTTGTTGAGTCAAATCATTCACTTTACCCCTAAATCAATTCCTTGAGGGATGTAGTTTCCAAAATGGGGTCACTTTTTGGAAGTTTTCTTTTTAGGGGTACCTCAGGGTCCCTTCAAATGTAACATGGCACCTGAAAAACAATTCCAGCAAAATCTGCCCTCCAAAAACAATATTTCGCTCCTTTGCTTCTGAGCCCGGCCATGTATCCATAAAGAGTTTTATGACTACATAAAGAATCAGGATAATACATATTGAGGTTTGTTTTGCTGTTTACCCTTGTTGTGTTATAGGAAAAATGAATAAAAATGCAAACTCTACACACACAAAAATTGAAATTGTTTATTTCACTTCCATTTTGCTTTAATTCCAGTGGAACACCTAAAGTGTTAACAAAGCTTGTAAAATCAGTTTCCAATCATTTGAAACCAATTCTTCACTTCAGAACTGAATTGGTTCTTAAAAAACAGTTTTAAAAATTTCAGAAATAGCTTCCAAAATTCTAAACTTTCTAACATTTAAAAAAATATCTCTTTTGCTGGAAGGGGTTAAGAGGTGTGTCCCAATACTTTTGTCCATATACTGTAGAGCATTTAACTCTGATAGTAAAGATAAAAAATATCCAGGTAATTGCAGCTGGGTGTCAGCTTTATGGTTTTATGGTATAGCAAAGTATTAAAAATGAGCGAATCAATTCTAATGTCATCTAATTTGTTACAATTTTCCAGAAGATTATATTTCCAAACAAAGCGATTCAATTCAGGCAAATCACTCAAAACCATGTCCACCATTTTACATATAAAATTTGGTACTCTGCGTAATGTTAAATAAACAGCCGGCGACGTCCTTCTCTCACCGCACCTGCGCCGAATCCTGAACAGCGCAAGATTTCCCCAGCGCACAGGGCCGGAGGATGCGAAAGATGCCTGGCCCTGGCAACAAAGACTTAGAGGGCGCGTAATGAGGTGGGAGAACGGAGCCTCTAGGTGCAGGGGCAACGCCCCCCCCTGCTCCTAGACCCTGCTCCTAGAGGCTAATTTGCATACTATAAAAGTAAGAATTCTGCAGTAACGGGGGCATGAATAATCACAAGAATAGCATAGTTAGGTGCAGCTGACATTAGCACATCGCTGTCAGCCAGTTTAATTTTGAAAATTCTAGTGACAGAAACCCTTTAAACTAAAACAAAAAATACTGCAGTTTTTTGCAATGGCCACTGTGACAAACTCTCCTCTTTTGAGGTGGCCACGAGTGCTTGGAGAGGACTACTTGCCAGCCTCTTACCATGTGATTATGGTCCCATGTTGAATGCACCGGTTTTGTGCAGAAAAGCCATGAGTACAGCCAGGCTAAAGAGACTTGTACTAACTTTTGAATTCCTGGTCTAATTCGTGCCATTTTGGGATGTGTTAAATGTCTATGTGTATTGTGAAGGGTGGGACATTGTATGTTTGAGTAAGTGATGTCTGTTCCATTGTCTCTCTGTGTGTATTGGCGATTGTCCTCTGTCCTGGAGACAACCGAGTTGTAATTCGATTGTCTCTCAGGACAGAGGGCAATGTGTATTCTCCTGCCTGTGTTGATTATGTTAACCATGGTGTACCATGATTATATCACAGGCCGAGGGGAGGAGTCTATGTGGGTTGTAACCTTTGTGTTATGGGTTAATGTATGTTTGTTGTGGGTGTCTCCCTTGCATGGGAGCAGGGGATAAAAGCAATTGTATTTTTTCAATGTGAGGCCTTCCAGTAAAGTATTTCTAGCATTCAGCTTGGGCTAATGTATAGACTTATTTGGCGATACCGGCGATACCAGTGATACTAGCGATTTATTGCTCTGTGGATTATTTGGCTGTGCTATTTCTAGGGGAGAAGGGAATACTAGACGGTGACACGGATGATGCCACTATGTCTAATAATTGTTACCACTTCTTGGTTTGTACAGATTACTTTACTGCAATTAACTCATTCTAAGGCCTCTTGCACACGACCGTATTTTCAATCCGTTTCTGTTCCTTTTTTTTGCCGACCGTATACGGAACTACTCATTTCAATGGGTCCGCAAAAAAAACGTAAGGTACTCTGTGTGCATTCCGTTTCTGTATATCCGTATTTCCGTTCCGCAAAAAAATAGAACATGTCCTATTATTGTCCGCATTATGGACAAGAATAGTACTGTTCTATTAGGGGCCAGCTGTTCCGTTTCGCAAAATACGGAATGCACACGGATGTAATCCATATTTATTGCGGATCCTTTTTTTGAGGACCGGAAAATACATACGGTCATGTGCAAGGGTCCTAATCCTAGCTGGATGGAAATCACCTCTGTGTGAGACAGGATCCACCATTTACAATAGGTGACTGTCAAAGCTTATCTATTCTTTCCTTATACAATGACCTCTGCACAGATCACAGAGCATACCTAGAAAACTTTTTCATAGAAGTTAAGAAGGTCCCCTTCTGACCATAATGTATATGACCCATGGGGCTATCATAAATAATTTTTTGAATGCTGTGTAAATGCTGACATAATCATGTCCATGAAATAGAATTAAAAAATATGCAATCAGAAAATAAAAATGATATGTGTTGCTACCTTGTTTTCACAGACAGATAAAATAGTTGGTGACACATTTCCTTTACTTATGCAGAAGCACATTTTTTTCCCCAAAACTTGCTACAAAGCTTCTACAGTTAATAAGTGTGCAAAAAAAAGATTTTCCAGCTTTACCAGCAGCATATATTTTTCTGCAGACTTTGGAAAATTACTCATATTTTCCAAAAAACTACTGCAAATTTTCCACATTTAAAAAGTATACAAATAAGCATATTTCCCAGTGTTACCTGCAGCGTATATTTTGCTGCAAATGTTGCACAATTGTGCCTTTTCTTCCTAAAAATCTGTTGCATATTTTCTACAGTTAATGTGTACAAATAAACATATTTTACTGTGCCACTATCAAAAAGGAATATTTTGGTTGCAGAGGTTGTCCTATTGTGTTGTTTCCCCCCAAAAAAACTGTTGCAAATTATCTAATGTTAATAAGTGTACAAATGAGCATATTTTACTGTGTTACCAACAGAAAGATATACATTGGTCCCAGGTGTTGTCCAACTGCACCTATTTCCCCCTCATAAAAAACAGTCTCAAAGTTTACTCATTTAATAATCAGCGTACTAAATCTCTGATTTCCACAGTGAATTTCTACATCCTGCCCAATGAGAATATAGTTGTGCAAGTAGCAGCACCCTGGCCACCAGCTAACGGATTAGTATTAAAGAGAAATAGCAAGACATTTTAGACTGGATAGCTCACTCATTATGTTGATGACTGAAATGGTAGGGGTTCAACTTCTGGCACCCCCGCCAATCAGCTTTAATCAATGTGCAGAGGACAATTCTGTTCGCAGTAGCATGACAGAATTGTGGCATGAGGAGACTACAGAGTGGCCCAGTAACATAGTGTTGAGGTAGCAGCAGCATGAGGAGACCACAGAGTGCCCCAGTGACAGAGTGTTGAGGTGGCAGCAGCATGAGGAGACCACAGAGTGGTGATGTGGCAGCAGGAGGTATTTTTCCTATTACACCCCATAAATAACTGTAATACAATGTGACTTCACAGCAGAATGGCAATTAAGACTTATTCGTAATTTGTTTTCTACCAAAAAAATAATAATCAAAATTCACAGCAGAACGGCAACTAAGACGTAGGTACATTTCCTATTAAACACCCCATAAATTACTGTAGTACAATGTAACTTCACCGCAGAATGGCAATTAAGACATATTTTTTTTTTATATTAATAAACCCCCAAAAAAAGTAGAACAACCAAAATTCACTGCAGAATGGCAACTAGGACGAAGGTACATTTCCTATTAAAACACCCCATAAATAACTGTAGTACAATGTAACTTCACCGCAGAATGGCAATTAAGACATTTTTTTTTTATATTAATAAATCCCCCAAAAAAGTATAACAACCAAAATTCACCGCAGAATGGCTAATAGGACGTATATATTAGTGTTGATCGCAAATATTCTAATTGCTAATTATTATCGCGAATATCGTCACTTCGAGAGTTCGCAAAGATCTAGAATATCTTTGTAATCGCGAATATTCTTGATTTTTTTTTTCATCAGTACTCTCACTGCTTCTTGCTTGTGGCCAATGAGAAGGCTGCAATATCTTTGTCTGAGCTTAGCAACATTCCTAGCAACAAATAGAAAAGTTGCCTACCCCTTACTGAATAGGAAACTCCCCAGCAGCCATTTTCTGCTGTTTTTTGCAGTTCTGAGAGAGAGAGAGAGAGAGAGAGAGCAGTGTCATTGCTGTGCTCTGTTCTTTGCTGAGTCATCTGGATCCTTATTCAATTATATTAGATATTTAGTTAGCTCATATATATAATACAGATAGTTAGTGCGAGATAGTCAGTGTAGGTTAGATAGTGATATAGTGTAGCAGATAGGTTCCAGTGCAGGGTGTTAGGTAGTGTGATAGGAATTACTGTGCTGTGCATTTTCTCCAGTCTGAGGAAACTTTTAGCAGCTGGAAAAATGTAGCGAAAGTGAGCCATGCCTGTATTGCTCACGCAATACGCCCATATAACATTGCCAATTTTCACAATGAAGAAAATAATGACTGGAGATCACAAATTCTAGAATTTGAGAATTTATGGCAAATATTAGGCCAAAAATTCATGTAATATTGCGAAAACAAATATTGCCTATGCTGCTCATGACTAGTAAATATCTTTCCTATTAATACACCCCAATAACAAGCAAGGTTTGCTGGAATTACTGATTTATCATATAGTGCAAACAACCTAAAAGCAGCAGTATAATTGCAATTTGGATTCTCAATAAGTGCAGCAAGGTGTAATAAAATTACTCCTATTAATCAGGCTGTACACTCTCCTATTGCACCCTGTTCTCAGGGGCTGGCTGACTGCTGATTGGATGCATGCATGGCATTGTGGGTGATCCCTTGTTCCCAGAGTTCTTTGCTCCATGTCATAACACGTGCAGCAGCCATTTTAGGAAAAAATTTGATTCCTTAGCACGAAACACAAGGAAATTAGGCTTCAGTGCGAATCTAATTTTTCTGAAATTTGGATCGAATTCCACTTCGTCAACTTTGATTCGCTCATCTCTAACTGCAATGTGTATAAAAAAAATGTGTTGGTTAGGGTTGAGCGAATCCGAACTGTAAAGTTCGGGTTTGTACCGTACTTTAGGATTTTTGGACCCCAGACCCGAACATTTCAGTAAAAGTTCGGGTTTGGGTTCGGTGTTCGGCTCTTTTTGAAAGGCTGCAGAGCAGCCAATCAACAAGCGTTTAACTGTGTGCCCTTAGAAGCCATCACAGCCATGCCTACTAATGACATGGCTGTGATTGGCCAGTGTAACATGTGACCTAGCCTCTATATAAGCTGGAGTCACGTATTGCTGCACGTCACTCTGCTGTTACTAGTGTAGGGGGAGGATGCGGCTGGTGATTTCAGTGCGAGAATAGGACTGAATCTTTGTTCAAAACGTGAATCTAACTTAGCGATCTACATACATTTTGTTGTGTGGATGCAGGGAACAATTTTTTTATCCTGCCCTGAGCCCAGTGACCGAAAAAAAATTATTACTTTTATAAGTCAGTTAGGTGGGCGGCGGTGGCGGCCATTTAATACAAGCTCAGTGCACCAGCACAGAATAAATGAATAACTTGTATAGCGCAACAATTGCAAACTAAATCACCTCAAGGCGCTTTTTTTGTAGCCATTGACCGCCTGTGCCTTTAGAAGAGGTGGGTCTTGAGCTTCTTCCTGAAAGCCAGATGGGTTTCTTCTAAGCGGATCTCCGCGGGTAGAGTGTTCCATAGCCGGGGTCCTAAGACTGCGAACCTTCGTTCGCCTTTTGATTTGTAGCGTGTCTTGGGGATAAGGAGGAGATTCTGGTTAGCTGACCAGAGGAGGCGACCTGGGGTGTAGTGCTTTATTTTGTCACAGAGGTATTGGGGTGCTTTACCTTGTGTACATTTGTGTGTGAGGCAGAGGGTCTTGAATGTAATCCGATCCTTCACGGGTAGCCAATGGAGGGTCCTCAGGGACGGGGTGATAGATTCCCATGTTTTTTTTTTTTTCAGTTATCAGTCTGGCGGCTGTGTTCTGGACAACTTGTAAACGTGAAATTTTTTATTTGGGAAGTCCTAGATAGAGGGAGCTTGTGTAGTCAAGTTGGGAATTGATGGTTGTTCCAACTACTGCTGCTGCGTCTCCTTCAGGGATGAAGGGGATGAGTCTACGCAGCAGGCGAAAGAGATGGTGGGATCCGCTGACTACTGATCCTATTTGTGTATCCATTGTCATATCTGAGTCAAAGATAACTCCGAGGCTTTTGGCTTTGGTGCTGGGGGTGATGGTTTGTCCAAGGATGGTGAGTGACGTGCATGTCGTGCTAGGGTTTTGTTTCGGTTTGCATGGAGGAAAAGGAGTTCTGTTTTGGAACCATTGAGTTTAAGAGAGCTCTTAGTCATCCAGTCGTCGATCAATGAGATTTCCAGGGCATGGTATTGGTCTTTTTTGTTGGTAATGCGTAGGTAAAGTTGGGTGTCATCAGCGTAAGAATGATAGAGCAGTTCCTGGTTGCTGATGATTTTGAGGAGTGGTCGGAGGTAAATGTTGAAGAGCACGGGCGACAGGGGTGATCCTTGAGGGACTCCGCATGTGATTTTACGTGCTTCTAAGGTGAAGGCTCCTAGTTTCACTTTCTGGGCATCTGCATCTGAGCTTTTGTGACATTGAAATCCAAGCTTGAAAAATAGCGCTAATAATATGGTTGTAAAAAATCACCCTTTTTTGGCAATAACACAACATCTGGTGCATTTGCAGGATTAGTCAGTGTGCAATTTAAGCTAGAAATACAGCCATAATTTTCTGGGTTTTAAAAACATACTTTCTTGCAAAATACACAATTTTTCTGGCGTTGCAGCATCAAGAAGTTTGAAAATCCAGGGTTATATACTGCTGTCATATTCAGTTATTAAACAAATACCCATTTTTGGCACAAATCTTTAATTGCAGCCTAGTGTGGGTCAAGGCGTGTGAGATACACCCTTTAAATACAGGGGTTCTATTCAGGTATTTGAAATACAGCCATTTTGGGGTCAAATCTTTAATTGCGGCCTAGTGTGGGTCAGGGCGTGTGAGATACACCCTGTATATACAGGGGTTATATTCTTCTATTAATAAAACACCCTTTTTTGGGCAAAATACACAATTGTTGCGCCCTTGCAGCATCAAGACGTTTGAAATTCCAGGGTTATATACTGCTGTCATATTAAGTTATTAAACAAACACCCGTTTGGGCAAAAATAATAATATTTGGCAGCCTTTGCTGCAAATGTCATTGTGAGATACATCCTTTATATACAGAGGTTATATTCAGTTATTTGAAATTCAGCCATTTTGGGCACAAATCGTTAATTGCAGCCTAGTGTGGGTCAGGGCGTGTGAAATACACCGTTTATATACAGGGGTTATATTCAGATATTTGAAATACAGCCATTTTTTGTACAAATCTTTAATTGCGGCCTAGTGTGAGTCAGGGCGTGTGAGATACACGCTTTAAATACAGGGGTTCTATTCAGTTATTTGAAATTCAGACATTTTGGGCACAAATCTATAAGTGCAGCCTAGTGTGGGTCAGGGCGTGTGAAATATACAGTTTATATACAGGGGTTCTATTCAGGTATTTGAAATATAGCCATTTTGCAAAAACAAATTTAATTGAGTCCTAGTCTGGTTCAGGGCGTGTGAGATACACCCTGTACATACGGTCATTCTATTCTACTATTAATTAAACACCCATTTAGGGCAAGATCCTAAATTCGAGAAATATGAGGAGCGCGTCAAATAAGGGACGTGGCCCAGGTCGTGGTGCTGCTGGTGGAGCTCCTGTTGCAGGGAAAGGACGTGGTCGATCTGTGCCAGCTACACACACAAGTGAAACCCCTTCCTCAGGTGTGAGTAGGCGAGAGAACCTGCAGCGGTATTTGGTCGGGCCTAATGCTGCTCTACGTATGGTGAGGCCTAAACAAGTACAGGCGATAGTAGATTGGGTTGCTTACAGTGGCTCCAGTTCCTTCACATGGTCTCCTACCCAGTCTCCTGCTGAAAGATCAGAGTTGGCACCTGCAGTCAATGTCCATCAGTCTTTCACCTCAACCCCTTGCAAATCAGCCAAGCAGTCTGAGCCCCAAGTGATGCAGCAGTCTCTTCTGTTTTTTGATGACTCTGTTAGCAGGGATTCCCAGGGCCATCCACCTATCCCTGCCCCATAAGTGGAAGAGATTGAGTGCACCGATGCCCAACCACTTATCTTTCAAAATGAGTACATGGGAGGACCATCGCAGCACGTCTCGGATGATGACGAAACACAGGTGCCAACTGCTGGGGCTTTCGAAAGTGTGCAGACCGACAAGGAGGGCAGGGGTGAAGACTGGGTGGAAGATGATGTGGAGGACGATGAGGTCCTCGACCCCACATGGAATCAAGGTCATGCGAGTGACCTATGTAGTTCGGAGGAAAAGGCGATGGTCGCACAAAGCCACCTGCACAGCAGAAGAGGGAGCAGGGTGCAAAAGCGGAGCGGCCGTCCTCTAGAAAGTACGCCTGCTACTGCCCACTGCAACAAAGGTGTCAAGAACATCAAAGCCAGCTCCAAGGAGTTCCCTGGCGGGGCAGATCTTCAGACAATGTGCTGACGACAAGAAATGAGTGATTTGCACGCTGTGCAATTAGAGCCTGAAGCGAGGCAAAAACGTTCTTAACCTGAGCACAACCTGCATGACCAGGCATTTAAGTGCTAAGCACGAGCTGCAGTGGAGTAGACACCTCAAAAACCAAGAAAGGTCTCTGGCTCCTCCTGCTTCCTCTTCTGCTGCAGTCTCGGTGCAGTCACCAAGCATCTCCACAATGTCCCATGGAAGCATTTAGCTCTCCATCTCCCAAACACTGGAGAGAAAGAGGAAGTACCCCCCTACCCACCCGCGATCCCTGGCCCTGAATGCCAGCATTTCTAAATTACTGGGCTTTGAAATGCTCTCATTCCATCTGGTGCCACAGTACGTTGTGCCCAGCTGCCATTACTTTTACAGGCGAGCCATCCCTTCCCTGCACAACCAAGTAGGGGACAAAATCAGGTGTGCACTGCGCAACGCCATCTGTGGCAAGGTGCACCTGACTATCGATACGTGGACCAGTAAGCATGGTCAGGGACGTTATATCTCCATAATAGCACACTGGGTAAATGCAGTGATGGATGTAAAGTCTGCTAGACACATGGACTCAAACTCTGATGTTTCGGGTCTGGCTCTGTATTTGTCGACAAAACTCGTCATCCACACATTAAGAGAATCGGCTGATTTGTTCTGCAACGCACTGAGCGGGAAACTCATTTTCAGTGCGTTGTCACCAGTTGGCAGAAAAACAAACTCACCTCTCCTTCATTATCAGGCTGCACGTACGGGCCACAGACTCCTGGGCGCTGATCTCTCTGTGTTTTGAATAAGCCTGAAGAACTTCTTTCATCTCTTCTCGTTCTGTCTGTTTCTGGGCTAATTTATTTTACTATTGTTTTGAGATGGTCATTCAGCTCGCGTTCTGGCTTGGATATGTAGGACAACATGTACATGATGCAACCATACTCATCAAGAATGTACTGGATGTCCATGTTGGCGTTCCAGGCCATAAGCAAATGTGGATTGTAGTTGTTCACCCAGCAGTCCTTGACATCACGCTTCAGTAGAATCACACTTGAGGAAGTCAATGCTTCAATGTATAAGTTATACTGATTCAAAGTCATATCACACTGTGCCAGTAGCTGTGACATGTCTTCAAGCTGCACTTTCGGGTTATTAAGCTAATCCCAGACTGGTTTTAAGTTTGTTTTTGGCTGCTTGTGGTTTCATTGCACGATCTCCTTGTTCTTCTGGCATCGGGTAAGTTATCCTAGTTTTTCTAAAAGGTGGCTTTGGAAATCCAAATCTGCATACTCTTACCTTTCTTGCACAATTTTGAATGAGATCTTCTGTGCATTTGAAGTTCTGTTACACATCTGTGAAGTAAGGCCTGTTCGGCTTCATCAGGCAGCTGGCATAAGATGTTATGATCTATAAAGGCACACACCTTGTCATCACTGTCTTGTCCAAATATAGGAGCTCCTGCTACCCAACAGACAATGTATATGAAGGCTCTCGTCTGAAATTCAACCCAGTAAAAGTAATCAATAACTTCACCGATTGGCTGTGTAGAACCCAACAGCAGCTCTCGAGTATCAACCCGTTTGTCAAACATGCGCATGGTGGTCATTGGATTGCCTCGAAGAATGTCACAATTTTCAGCCCAGTCTAGCTCCACCTTTTGACCTTGTTGTGCCTCTATTGCCGTTATTACCTCTGGCCATCTGAATTCTGCAGCAGAGAAGGTAAGAAAAGAAGTAGGCTTACCCAATTGTCTGATTTTTATCCCAGTAAGCTGGACTCCCTCTCAGTGTTTGCATGAACCTTGTGGCATCTCGGATTCGCACCAACCTTTCAACTTCACGCTTGTCCTGTAGCAACTTGTTGGATATTTTCCGTCCATCCCTGGTATTGGGTTTTACTTTTCTTAACTGGATGGACATGCTGCTTTTGGCCATGTGTGTCTCTGTGACAAACTGTGCAAAGAAGAGGTAGCTTGTGTCTCTTGCAAAATGAGTATTAACACAAAAAAGCCTTGCATTGAAATACATGCTCGGGGACAGTTTGACTTGTCTTGCCTGGTACAATGTATTCTATCCAGTAGGGAACAGGGAAAGCCATTGCCTCAAGCCTAGAAAATTTAAAGAAGCTGACAGGTGTGTTTCCTTGTGCAGGTGAAAATTCCATCACCGTGTGTCAGTGCTTCCTCTCCAAGGTCAGATGGCTGCAAACAACTGTCTAGGCCAATTCCAGGTCTTAGTGCATCCTTCTCATCCTCTGCATTGGGAGGTTGTTGGGCATGGCCTTCCTGTTGCTCAGAAGCAGCTGGTAAACCTGCAGACTGTACCTCTGATGGATCACAATTTTCGATGTGTTCAAGTATCTCCACCATTTCAGTGTCATCACAACTGTCAAGTTCCATCCCATCATCATTATCAGCATCATCATCAGCGATTGTCTCATCCACTCTGATTGAAATGTCACTGTAGTCGGGGTGTGTGTGAATGAGTTTTGACAGACCTACTACTACATTTCTCATGTTGACATTGTGAAACAGCTGGTGGCCTTTGTAAGTCAGACGTCTTTTCAGCTTTACTCTTTGTAACTGGGATGTGCTGTGCGATCTTGGTAGAGTATTGACCGTGGTTTCCACCTCGGATGGCACACACACTACAGCGCCGTGTATAGCTGTCTGTTGACCTTTGGGAAATGTGATCTTGGTAAATTTGCAGTATTTTGCCAAAAAGTTGTCTTTCTAGCACATTCAAATCACACAGCTCTGGTGGAATGGGCACCAGCTCCATGTTGTTAGCCACAGCGATGGCTGATTTGTGTCCTGCTTTTAAATGTGAATCACAGTGGTGACAAATCCATTCTTTGGTCCTTTCATCTGGTATGGTGCATTGTTCAGGGCCTTGACAGTGATTGTTGCACACATGGACATATTTCCCTGTTAAATAGGCAGCAACAATGTGCAGATTCTTCTTGTAATTGCTGTGAATGCAATGTTTCACTTGGTTAGGGAAAAGTGTGCAATGACACATTGTGCACACAAAAGTTGGCCCAGCTTTAATGCATTCATGGAAAGTGGATATAACTGTCTGCATTATGTGAAAATCTGCTTGAGTGTGATGCTTCATTTTCATGTAACTCATGCACTGTTGCAACTGATGTTTTCTGAAAGCAGGATCATTATGATATTTTCTGGTGATGTATTGCTTCTTCTTCAAGTTAAAATTGGCATCTGTCGCATATTTGCTGGTTGTGTATTGCTTCTGCTTTAACTTGAAACATGCATCTGTTGCATAGTTTCTGGTGATGTATTGCTTCTGGTTCAACTTAAAATCAGCATCTGTTCTGTATCGGCTGGTGATGTATGTCCGCTTCTTATTGGTGACAATTATAGTGGATGGCACTCCTCTTTTGTGCAGCTGCCGGTGCTCAGTGGCTGAAGTCAATATAAAATTAAGAAGAAACCACGGCACTCGATTTCAGGTAGTTAGAGATAATTCATTTATTGTCCACCCCAAATAGGATCTTTTTTGCAAATGGCCTAGGACCTTGTTTACAGCCTAAATATAAATAGGTACATCACATTTTAGTGCATAGCCCATAGGGTGGGTAGACAATATAAAATGGAACAGAATATCGTAGCAAAACAAAACAAAACAAAATATGGCATAAATAGGTGCTGAAGATATATATAGAGACTAGAACATCATAAAGGAGCATAACAAGATTGGCAAAACATGGATATATCGAGGTGGGATAGTTCCAAGATCATTATCTTCATATTCCTAGTAGAATTATTGTAAGACCTATATGAAGGAAAGCAATAGCAAGATATATAGTAAATGCAAGGTATCATGTAGTAACTAGAATGTATGGTTCTTATATAGCCGCAGGAGCATAACTGATGGATGGCCCACAGAGGTGGTCACTGATATAATATAGCACAGCCAACCGTTCACAGAGACACGGATGCCGTCACAAATAGAGTCCATAAGTACATCATTAAAGTACAATATCACTATATGGATAGAAATGAACTAAATAATTGCCCAAAGGTGTATCATGTTGCTGGCTAAATGAGTCAAAGGAGTGCAATCATAAAGGTAGAATGAAATAAAATAAAATCACATGCCTCTCAGAATCACTACTAACTAATAGCAGAAACAAGCGACAGGTAGTCAATAGATTCTGGACTGTAGACAAATAAAAAGGAGTTACTGGAAGCAGCTGATGATGAGCGCAGATCACAAACCTTGGTATAATAGATCTGAAGGCATCGGGTGGACCTGTTGTCAGAGGGAGACCAGGGAGTTTAAATGGAGAAAAAAAGGAGGGTCTGAGCATGCGCCGGCGTCCCTCGGCCATTGCCGAGGTACCACGAGATTAGGTGCGTCTCTCGCGCATGCGCACAGGCTCCCAATGCCGGACTTAGAATGTCCAGAGACCGGGGCCTGGAGCGCAGGCGCTTTCAAGCTGAAGGAATGCGCATGTCCAGGATCGCTGTGTCATTAAAACTATACAGGGCATAGATCACACTCTATAAGTTATATATATTATTAGCTTAGCAGTACAATATATCTATAAAGAACTTAGAGAGAGGGTAATGCTAATAATTACTCTACATTATGTGATAGCATACTACCTGTAGTGGTGCGACTATAGGGGTAATTTTTTTCTGTGAAAATAGGAAAAAAAGAGAGTTAGAAGAGGATCATAAAACATATGAAAAAATATGTATAAACAAACATATATCTATAGATACGTCTAACAATAGAAATACTACTAACAACAAATAACAAAAATAAACATACAAAAATCAAATATAAAAGGTTCAAATGTGAGAATTATGGTCCCTGTTCATTCCTTGGGAGTGTGGAAAATGTAAAGATCTAGTACAAAGGTTAGATTCGAAAATCAAAGTCCCTGTTCATTCCATGGGGAGAAAGAGTCTTTAATTCAAAGATCCAGAAAGCCTCGCGCTCCTTGAGGCGTGCAATCCGATTTCTTTCTCGTCTTACTTGTAACACCTGTTCTAGAACCTGGAATTGGAGCTAATTGATTTGGTGTTTGTTGTATAAGAAGCGATGAGGAATCGGAAGTTCTGTTCTATTGCACCGAATGTCAGATTTATGTTTAGAGATGCGATCACGAATACACTGGGTTGTTTCGCCTACCTAGGCCAGACCGCACGGGCATTTGATAAGATATACCACAAAAGACAAATTGCACATGTAGAGGTCTCTGGGGTGGTAAATTTTGCCCGAGTGGGGGTGTATAATCCTGTTTCCCTTAATAACATTAGTGCACTGGGCACAATGGAGTCATGGGTAAGTACCTGTCTTACGGGGGGCCAGAGTGGTTTGTCGCAATTGTGGTGTGGTTTAACCAATATCAGCATGTACCAGTTGGTCTTTGAGATTAGTTGGGCGTTTATAGCACATACGGATCGGATTTCTAAATTCGGGTACATTAGGATATGATCGTTCTAGTATAGACCAATGTTTTTTAATTATAGTTTGAATCTTTGGTGCAAAGGGATGGTAAGTAGTTATGAAAGGAATGCGCGAGGAAGGCATGGGCCTAGTGGTATGTGAGGGAGCCTGTTGAGCCAGAGTCAGTTCTTCTTCCAGTAAACTAGTAGGGTAGCCCCTATCGGTGAATTTGCTTGCCATTTTATGAAGGCGTTGATTACAAAGGGAGGAGTCTGCCACTATTCTAGTTACACGTGTGAACTGGGATTGTGGTAAAGAATGCTTAGTATTACGGGGATGGCAACTGGAATAATGTAACAGTGTGTTTCGATCAGTGGATTTTCTGAAAAGATCAGTAGTTAATGAGCCAGTTGGAGTCTTAAGTACCAGTGTGTCTAAGAAGCTTATCTTGTCTGGGTCTATGTGAGAAGTAAAGGAAAGGTCCGGATCTTGTTTATTAATGTAGTCAATGAAGTGAGAGAGTGAGTCGTTATCGCCAGTCCAAATGCAAAAGTTATCATTAATGTATCGATACCAAGTCAGTGCAAACTGTTGAAAAAGGAGGTTGGGATAGATATTATCCCCCTCAAATTTTGCCATAAAAGCATTTGCATATGGTGGCGCCACATTCGCCCCCCATCGCCGTACCTCGCTTCTGGATATAGTAATCGTCACCAAACATGAAATAATTATTGTGTAGGACGAGTCTCAGAAGTGTGAGGCAGAAGGCTTGTGAACTAAGTGAATAGTTGGAAGTAGTAAGGAGAGAGGAAACGGCTTTAAAACCCTTCTCGTGGGCGATGGAAGTGTACAGACTATTTACGTCTAGTGTCACTAGTAGACTTTCACCAGGGATATTTTGTAGTGAGGAAATAATAGATAGAAAATGTCAAGTGTCAAGTGGCGTAAGTACTCTTTCTAAAAGGATGGAGAGTGGAGAAAGAATGGAGTCTGTTGATGCGACTATAGGTCTACCTGGGGGGTTCGTTAAGTTCTTGTGGATCTTAGGCAGTATATAGAGGACAGGGGTAACGGGATGATCATTGAGGAGGAAAGTGTAGGTGGGTTTGTCAATTGTGCCTAGCTGAAGGTGATTATCAAGTAGAGAAATAATTTCTTTCTTGATACGGAAGAAAGGGTTATAGGACACTTTGGAATAAGTGTCAGTATCTGACAATTGTCGTTTTATCTCCCTGACATAGGCTGTAGTGTCCATAACTACGATGGCTCCACCCTTATCGGCTGGTTTTATTGTGATACTTTTATCCTCCCTCAATGTGTTAAGAGCAATTCGTTCCTCACTTTTGAGATTCTGTGGTATATACATAGATTTATCCTTTGCTTCTTTTAAGTTAGTATCTATATCTTGTTTAACAAGATTAATAAAAGCCTCTGCTGCATGGTAGTGTTTGGGGGGCATAAATGAACTTTTTTTTTTCAAAATGAAAGAATTAGATTGATAAATCTGGGGCTGGGGTCAATGAATGGGGCATCGACTGTTGTGGTTGCTGTTCAAAGTGTGCCTTTAGTCGGATAGATCTATAGAAACGTTGTAAGTCCTGTTCCAAGGAGAAAGAATGGAGAGGACTGGACGGGCAAAAGGAGAGTCCCTTAGATAATATGTTTAATTCCGCACGGGATAATGTACATGATGAAATGTTCACTACTATGTCCGTACCTGTGAACGTGTCTGTATCGCCGATTGGTTTCGATTGGCGTCTTCCCCTTCCTCGACGTGTATGGGTGGTCTTCTCCTTCCCGGGCGGTATCCGCACCTTTGAAAAAACCGCTGGTTTCGGTAGCCAGTGGATCGTTCGCTCCCTGAAGAGGATGAAGCATAACCTGTGAAAGTAGAGTAGTCGTTGCCCGTCAAGGTATTTTGCCACTGCCATCTATAGACTCGCTGTAGTTGACAATCCTCCGAGTCACGGAAAAACTTGTTACGTTTGGAATCGATGATGGATTTCTGTAGGAATTCTATACTTAAAGGGCTTCTGTCACTCCACTAACCTCCTTTTTTTTTTTTTGTCTCCTTAAAATCCTTATGCTGTGATTTCTCAATATATAGGGCTATTACTCAGTTTGGTTCAGTAGTTATATAAAAAAAACTGACTTTTATAATATGCAAATTACCTCTCTAGCAGCCGCATCCTCCATTCATAATGACGCCCCCTCCTCATGTTGATTGACAGGGCCAGCAGACGCGCTCGTTCTCTGCTGACCCTGTCTGCGTTTTAAATCTCGCGCCGGTCTTCAGTTGGCGCAGGCGCACTGAGTGGAGGACGCTCGCTCGGACGTTCCTTCCTCGGTGCGCCTGCTCCGGGTGTACATGTGACGTCATCGGCGCAGGCGCACTGAGGATGGAGCGGCCGAGCGAGGGTCCTCCCCTCAGTGCGCCTGCACCGACTCAAGACAGGTACGGCGCCGGCACCAGATTTTGACAGGGCCAGTCAGAGAACGAGCGTGTCTGCTGGCCCTGTCAATCAACATGAGGAGGGGGTGTCATTATGAATGGAGGATGCAGCTGCTAGCAGAGTAATAGCCCTATATATTGAGAAATCGCAGCATAAGGATTTTAAGGAGACAAAAAAAAAAAAGAGTTTAGTGGAGTGACAGAAGCCCTTTAAGACAATAATGTCCAAGGAGCATTTGTTGATAATTGATTCGAACTTGTTGCAGTATTCACTATTGTTAGGAAAAAGCGTTGGACGAAGATGGACCCGAAGGCTCCTCGGGATCTTCTTTTGTTTAAAATATGAAATATTCTGCCAAGGTAGTGCAGTGCAGTTCCGTAGCAATGAGTTTCTTAGATTCACGTTCCCAATCCCGTGAATTCACTGGTAATATGTGCAAAAAATTGCTTGACGTGTGCACTTGTGACACTATCTCCTCTGCAGTAGAATTTTCGTATGAAAAAGTGGATGACGACATCAGGAGGGTGCTCAATCTCACAGGAAAAGGATCCAACGTATATGATAATTATAGTGGATGGCACTCCTCTTTTGTGTAGCTGCCGGTGCTCAGTGGCTGAAGTCAATATAAAATTATGAAGAAACCACGGCACTCGATTTCAGGTAGTTAGAGATAATTCATTTATTGTCCATCCCAAATAGGATCTTTTTTGCAAATGGCCAACGTTTCGGTCCACTAGGACCTTTTTCACGGCCTAAATATAAATAGGTACATCACATTTTAGTGCATAGCCCATAGGGTGGGTAGACAATATAAAATGGAACAGAATATCGTAGCAAAACAAAACAAAACAAAATATGGCATAAATAGGTGCCGAACATATACAGGGAGTGCAGAATTATTAGGCAAGTTGTATTTTTGAGGAATAATTTTATTATTGAACAACAACCATGTTCTCAATGAACCCAAAAAACTCATTAATATCAAAGCTGAATATTTTTGGAAGTAGTTTTTAGTTTGTTTTTAGTTTTAGCTTTTTTAGGGGGATATCTGTGTGTGCAGGTGACTATTACTGTGCATAATTATTAGGCAACTTAACAAAAAACAAATATATACCCATTTCAATTATTTATTTTTACCAGTGAAACCAATATAACATCTCAACATTCACAAATATACATTTCTGACATTCAAAAACAAAACAAAAACAAATCAGTGACCAATATAGCCACCTTTCTTTGCAAGGACACTCAAAAGCCTGCCATCCATGGATTCTGTCAGTGTTTTGATCTGTTCACCATCAACATTGCGTGCAGCAGCAACCACAGCCTCCCAGACACTGTTCAGAGAGGTGTACTGTTTTCCCTCCTTGTAAATCTCACATTTGATGATGGACCACAGGTTCTCAATGGGGTTCAGATCAGGTGAACAAGGAGGCCATGTCATTAGATTTTCTTCTTTTATACCCTTTCTTGCCAGCCACGCTGTGGAGTACTTGGACGCGTGTGATGGAGCATTGTCCTGCATGAAAATCATGTTTTTCTTGAAGGATGCAGACTTCTTCCTGTACCACTGCTTGAAGAAGGTGTCTTCCAGAAACTGGCAGTAGGACTGGGAGTTGAGCTTGACTCCATCCTCAACCCAAAAAGGCCCCACAAGCTCATCTTTGATGATACCAGCCCAAACCAGTACTCCACCTCCACCTTGCTGGCGTCTGAGTCGGACTGGAGCTCTCTGCCCTTTACCAATCCAGTCACGGGCCCATCCATCTGGCCCATCAAGACTCACTCTCATTTCATCAGTCCATAAAACCTTAGAAAAATCAGTCTTGAGATATTTCTTGGCCCAGTCTTGACGTTTCAGCTTGTGTGTCTTGTTCAGTGGTGGTAGTTTTTCAGCCTTTCTTACCTTGGCCATGTCTCTGAGTATTGCACACCTTGTGCTTTTGGGCACTCCAGTGATGTTGCAGCTCTGAAATATGGCCAAACTGGTGGCAAGTGGCATCTTGGCAGCTGCACGCTTGACTTTTCTCAGTTCATGGGCAGTTATTTTGCGCCTTGGTTTTTCCACACGCTTCTTGCGACCCTGTTGACTATTTTGAATGAAACGCTTGATTGTTCGATGATCACGCTTCAGAAGCTTTGCAATTTTAAGAGTGCTGCATCCCTCTGCAAGATATCTCACTATTTTTGACTTTTCTGAGCCTGTCAAGTCCTTCTTTTGACACATTTTGCCAAAGGAAAGGAAGTTGCCTAATACTTATGCACGCCTAATATAGGGTGTTGATGTCATTAGACCACACCCCTTCTCATTACAGAGATGCACATCACCTAATATGCTTAATTGGTAGTAGGCTTTCGAGCCTATACAGCTTGGAGTAAGACAACATGCATAAAGAGGATGATGTGGTCAAAATACTCATTTGCCTAATAATTCTGCACGCAGTGTATATAGAGACTAGAACATCATAAAGGAGCATAACAAGATGGGCAAAACATGGATATATCGAGGTGGGATAATTCCAAGATCATTATCTTCATATTCCTAGTAGAATTATTGTAAGACCTAAATTAAGGAAAGCAATAGCAAGATATATAGTAAGTGCAAGGTATCATGTAGTAACTAGAATGTATGGATCTTATATAGCCGCAGGAGCATAACTGATGGATGGCCCACAGAGGTGGTCACTGATATAATATTGCACAGCCAACCGTTCACAGAGACACGGATGCCGTCACAAATAGAGTCCATAAGTACATCATTAAAGTACAATATCACTATATGGATAGAAATGAACTAAATAATTGCCCAAAGGTGTATCATGTTGCTGGCTAAATTCTATTTTCACAGAAAAAATGACCCACTACAGGTAGTATGCTATCACATAATGTAGAGTAATTATTAGCATTACCCTCTCTCTAAGTTCTTTATAGATATATTGTACTGCTGAGCTAATAATATATATAACTTATAGAGTGCGATCTATGCCCTGTATACTTTTAATGACACAGCGATCCTGGACATGCGCATTCCTTCAGCTTGAAAGCGCCTGCGCTCCAGGCCCCGGTCTCCGGACATTCTAAGTCCGCCATTGGGAGCCTGTGCGCATGCGCGAGAGACGCACTTAATCTCGTGGTACCTCGGCAATGGCCGAGGGACGCCGGCGCATGCTCAGACCCTCCTTTTTTTCTCCATTTAAACTCCCTGGTCTCCCTCTGACAACAGGTCCACCCGATGCCTTCAGATCTATTATACCAAGGTTTGTGATCTGCGCTCATCATCAGCTGCTTCCAGTAACTCCTTTTTATTTGTCTACAGTCCAGAATCTATTGACTACCTGTCGCTTGTTTCTGCTATTAGTTAGTAGTGATTCTGAGAGGCATGTGATTTTATTTTATTTCATTCTACCTTTATGATTGCACTCCTTTGACTCATTTAGCCAGCAACATGATACACCTTTGGGCAATTATTTAGTTCATTTCTATCCATATAGTGATATTGTACTTTAATGATGTACTTATGGACTCTATTTGTGACGGCATCCGTGTCTCTGTGAACGGTTGGCTGTGCTATATTATATCAGTGACCACCTCTGTGGGCCATCCATCAGTTATGCTCCTGCGGCTATATAAGAACCATACATTCTAGTTACAAACCGGATTCCAAAAAAGTTGGGACACTATACAAATCGTGAATAAAAACTGAATGCAATAATGTGGAGGTGCCAACTTCTAATATTTTATTCAGAATAAAACATAAATCACGGAACAAAAGTTTAAACTGAGAAAATGTACCATTTTAAGGGAAAAATATGTTGAATCAGAATTTCATGGTGTCAACTAATCCCCAAAAAGTTGGGACAAGGCCATTTTCACCACTGTGTGGCATCTCCCCTTCTTCTTACAACACTCAACAGACGTCTGGGGACCGAGGAGACCAGTTTCTCAAATTTAGAAATAGGAATGCTCTCCCATTCTTGTCTAATACAGGCCTCTAACTGTTCAATCGTCTTGGGCCTTCTTTGTTGCACCTTCCTCTTTATGATGTGCCAAATGTTCTCTATAGGTGAAAGATCTGGACTGCAGACTGGCCATTTCAGTACCCGGGTCCTTCTCCTACGCAGCCATGATGTTGTGATTGATGCAGAACGTGGTCTGGCATTATCTTGTTGAAAAATGCAGGGTCTTCCCTGAAAGAGATGACGTCTGGATGGGAGCATATGTTGTTCTAGAACCTGAATATATTTTTCTGCATTGATGGTGCCTTTCCAGACATGCAAGCTGCCCATGCCACACGCACTCATGCAACCCCATACCATCAGAGATGCAGGCTTCTGAACTGAGCGTTGATAACAACTTGGGATGTCCTTGTCCTCTTTGGTCCGGATGACATGGCGTCCCAGATTTCCAAAAAGAACTTCTAATCGTGACTCGTCTGACCACAGAACAGTCTTCCATTTTGCCACACTCCATTTTAAATGATCCCTGGCCCAGTGAAAACGCCTGAGCTTGTGGATCTTGCTTAGAAATGGCTTCTTCTTTGCACTGTAGAGTTTCAGCTGGCAACGGCGGATGGCACGGTGGATTGTGTTCACTGACAATGGTTTCTGGAAGTATTCCTGAGCCCATTCTGTGATTTCCTTTACAGTAGCATTCCTGTTTGTGGTGCAGTGTCGTTTAAGGGCCCGGAGATCACGGGCATCCAGTATGGTTTTACGGCCTTGACCCTTACGCACAGAGATTGTTCCAGATTCTCTGAATCTTCGGATGATGTTATGCACAGTTGATGATGATAGATGCAAAGTCTTTGCAATTTTTCGCTGGGTAACACCTTTCTGATATTGCTCCACTATCTTTCTGCGCAACATTGTGGGAATTGGTGATCCTCTACCCATCTTGGCTTCTGAGAGACACTGCCACTCTGAGAAGCTCTTTTTATACCCAATCATGTTGCCAATTGACCTAATTAGTGTTAATTGGTCTTCCAGCTCTTCGTTATGCTCAAATTTACTTTTTCTAGCCTCTTATTGCTACTTGTCCCAACTTTTTGGGGATTTGTTGACACCGTGAAAATTGGAATCAACGTATTTTTCCTTTAAAATGATACATTTACTCGGATTAAACGTTTGATCTGTCATCTATGTTCTAATACAAATAAAATATTGACATTTGCCATCTCCACATCATTGCATTCAGTTTTTATTCACAATTTGTTTAGTGTCCCAACTTTTTTGGAATCCGGTTTGTACTACATGATACCTTGCATTTACTATATATCTTGCTATTGCTTTCCTTCATATAGGTCTTACAGTAATTCTACTAGGAATATGAAGATAATGATCTTGGAATTATCCCACCTCGATATATCCATGTTTTGCCAATCTTGATTTGCTCCTTTATGATGTTCCAGTCTCTATATATATGTTCGGCACCTATTTATGCCATATTTTGTTTTGTTTTGTTTTGCTACGATATTCTGTTACATTTTATATTGTCTACCCACCCTATGGGCTATGCACTAAAATGTGATGTACCTATTTTTATTTAGGCCGTGAACAAGGTCCTAGTGGACCGAAACGTTGGCCATTTGCAAAAAAGATCCTATTTGGGATGGACAATAAATGAATTATCTCTAACTACCTGAAATCGAGTGCCGTGGTTTCCTTTTAATCTTATTGGTGACAGACATCTTTGTAGCCTTGAAACCATGCCTTCTTTAATTTCTGTGTCTTGTCTTTAGTTTTTGTTGTCGCTGTACATTTCATTTGGATAATGCCTCACTGTCCTTCCATATGCCCTGTGAAGATTTTGCATCAAGTGACCATGGAGAATGCTTGCTGGCTGGAATCTTTGGTCATCTGTGTAACTTTCTTCTCCACATGCTTTCCATTATGTGGTTTGTCATATTGCACCGGTGGGGACAGCAAACCATCTGACATACGTCTTGCACGATTAAATGAGACTGGCATTAAGTCATACTGCTGTCCATCAATAGGGTCTCTGGTGTCTGTAAGGAGCAATTCATACAACTTAAAAATCCTTGCCCCCATATCACTCAAATGTGTAAAAGTGATCATAACAGCTTTTCCTTTTCCAGTGGCAGGAAGTCCATCCTTATTTTGACTATGAGAATCAAACATTCCATATCTCCAAGACTTGGCTCTGAACAATGCAATACAATATGGCACTACTATAAAAAGTGCATGTGTAACATCTGCATTGAGGCACTGAAGTCTTGTGGAGAGATCAACAAAACAACCTTGGTTGTCACCGTCTACCGTGGCTCTCACACATCCCGATAACACTGGAGATTTAACAATGTTATACTCATATTTGTCAGTGTTGACTCTGAGGGGCACTTCTTCCATTGTCAAGTGTTGGTGCTGATAGACATTTCTTCATTTTAGCTGTTTTATTGTTGTGCCGTACAAGCTGTGGCCCATTTTCAATATTTGATCAAGATCATCCTTCCTCACATCATCAAGCTCACTGTGGTTTGCCAAAAATTTCAGAGCCATACATGTACACTGTTTGTTCCTTAACCTTCCATAGCCATGATGACCCTGATGAAATGATGCCTGCACAGATATCTCACTTGGTACACATGGTTCTTGCATGCATGGTTTTCAGAAGTGCCTATCACACTGTCACTGTGCTCTTGAACTTTACACTGAGTTGAACATGGGAATGACACCACAGGTTCACTATTTACTTCCTGAGCACATTCACTGTCATAAACCTCCATTTCCACTATGCTGCTGTGGGGCTCCGGATCCCGAATGTCACAAACCTCCATTTCCACTATGCTGCTGTGGGGCTCCGGATCCCAAAAGCGTAGGTATGAAAGGTCCAGTTTAGTCCAGCGTATTTTATAATTAAAAATGAAGGCACAGTCGCAGTTTAGAAATTGCCCTTCAAATTTGAGGTGGCTAGAGTGGAGTTTCAATGAATGTCAATGGGCGGCGTGAGTTGCAAACAAATGGTCATATTGTGAAAACTATCAGGACTATGGCTTAGTGGCAGTAGGGATAGCTGAACGTTTTGATATAAGATTTGTGTAGGTGGGCTTGAAAATGAGGGAATGGTGGCAGTTTAAAAATCATGTCCTGATTTTTCAGCTCACACTCTAGCTTTTGTCAGCTTCCACTCTAGTTTTGAACATTCCACTATTCATTCCTATGGGACCAATTTCGCCACAAAAATGCCAATATTTTGTGAACCATTCAGCGAAACGTTCCACAAAGTAATAGCACACCAATCAGGAACAATCCTCACGTTTCTGTATATTATTGTCTATGTAATGTAAATACTGTGGGAGGAATTAGGGTGTAAAATTTGGCTATAATAAGAATATATATGTGAGATAACAGTAAGTGGTCTTGCCTTGCAAGAACACTTAAAAAAGTAAAATAATGAAAAATCACTTTCTATTTGGTTCAAATTAATTCTACCAAAATCAACTCTTCCGATTGATTTGTTAGAACCAGACCCTAAAGAAATTTGACATTCATTGTACTGGAACTATACCCATCTAGAACACTTTGTACCAAATATTTCTACTTTATGTCTACTGATTAAGGAATATAATATTATATAACATCCTGCTTTATAAAAGTTTAGTAATCATAATGTAAATGTATTGATGCTGTCTTTTTCACTTAATAATTCACTTTATCACTTAGATATTGCAAGGAAATAAGCAAAATTATTGATTGCTAATTAAATAATCCTAAGGTAGACAGTTTTTTTTTTGTTTTTTTTTATGAAGTTGTTTTGGTGCCTGAAGCAATTTCCACAGCAATATAGGTACACATCACAATGCTTTTAGCAACCAAGTTATATGCACTTCTGTCAACTACTCTCCTTGTCTAAATTTGCAGCTGAGAATTCTCCTCGTCTAGCCTAATGGCACTCTTTGTATAGCGTGCTCTCTGCAGATATCCACAGATCAGCAGGATGACTCCATATCCTATTATAATCTGCCAGGTAGAAATAGATAAATCTATTAGCCTGCTTTCTGCTTGTTTCATCATTCTGACAGCCTCCCATGAGCCTAAATTCATCAGCTCCTTCAGAGCAGCCAGACCCTGCATCTTCTGACAGCTAAATCTACATGACAGAGCTGCAGGTTAATAGATCTTTAATCTCTATTTAATTATGCATTAACAATTTAGCTTCTGATTCCGATTTTAATTAATTGGTGGTTGTTTACATGGAGTTAGCTTGGTAGAGAAATACAACTGCAATATCTTGTATAACAAGGAAACTACAATAATATCTGCAATATTTAGTAGTTAAGTATTCATAGTATGGGCCAAGCTTCATTACATATCTATCAAATGGCTGTTAGTTACTGGCAATAGTAAACGGGTATTCCCATCTTAGAATGTTATGGCTTTTCACTAGGTTATGCTATAAAATTATAAACATGGGGATGGGCCTTTGGAACCCCAGCTGATTCTAAGGCCATACCATATACAATGACTTTCTAGTTCACCTATTGTGCAGAGAACTATTAGGGATATAACTAGAAAATCAAGTAGGGTAGGCAGTCATTCGCTATTGGGAAATAGGCCTGCCTGAAAGTCTCTGAATCAGGAAATTCAGAATATAGTGGAGAGGTAGACAGATTGTTAATGTCCCTTACCTAGCCTGCCTCTTGATAACGTATAATCTGTGTATTTCATGGAGCAGAAAGTAATTTGACTTTCTGTAATGTCGCAACAAGCATGACAACATTTGCAACAGAGAGATGCTGTTTAATTTAAATAGATAGTAGGGGTCCATTGTTTAGTAGTAGAGATAGTAAAAGCGGCCATATATATTCAAAACCTGTCAGCCAAATGATCATTCAGCTGACAGCTCTCCAAACTCCCTCACAACTCCCCAATACACATTTGAATCAAAAAGTAGGATCACATAAAACTGGGCAGAAATCAGGGGGAAAGCTTACCTTGATTGCCTCAGAAACTGAAAGACAGCTTGATCAGCCAATCAGGGGGCAGTAGGCAGGCAGGTCCTTAAGCTGAGAGAGAAGAATTGCCATTATGTGTCCATTCTATGACTTGGAATGATGTCTTGTGGCATTGCTATTACAGACACAAGCCAGTAATGTAGTGTGATAAGGTCACTATAAGGAGAGTATAGGGAGAGAATAATAAGATATTATTGGGCTTATTTTAGAGACTTTGACCAGGGAAAGGCTGAGGGAGTGAGGGATGTCCCCCAGAGTTGTGTGTTAATACAGCTGCATTACGCAAAAAAAATAAAAAAAATGTCTATATATTAAAAGACAGCCAACTCAATTTTTTTTTTTTATAAAGTGCATAAACTTATTGCCAGCACCTCAATGGCATACATTCTACTGCAAATGCTGAGCAAGTGGACATTTTTTCTACAATTGTTTCCCCTAAATTTACCATTCGTAATTGGGTATATTAGTGCATTATACCGCGTGTTAAAAACCAGCTAATTCCTGGCTGCTGAGAGCCTGTATAAAAGTGTAGAACACTGTGCATTGCAAAAAAATGCATAGGGAGTCCGCTGTGCTAGTAAAACAGTACTGTGAGTCAGTAGGACATGCGCCAAAACTGACCAAATAACTCAAGTGTGAACTTAGCTACAGGTCAATGTAAGTGTCAGGTAGAAATAACTGTGCAGTGGCCCAAGATTCTACTATACAGTGAAAGAGTGCACTCCTTTTACACTATCGTCAGCTGATTCCTCACCACCAAGTATTGCATTTTCCCAACCACTACTCCATGTTGACATCCTGCTACCGCTGCCTCCGTGCACCGCTACTTCTTTCTGGACAGGTAGGCTACTGCATAGCTCCTGACCTCCTACTGCTGCCCCCTTGCTGGGTCACGGCCACGTTAACACTCTGCTGGCTCAGCCGCTTCCTCACGAGCAAACTGCCACCCCTTCTGCTGCTGCTGATGAAGCCCCCTTTTCACCCAACTCCCACGTTCAATCGGCCACATCATCGTCCACTACTGTCTGTATGTCACTAATGTTACCCTCACCAGTCTCAGGGCCACATGCCTGACCGCTTGCAACACCAGCTCCCTCACAACTCTTATAACTAATTGCCCACCTACCGGAGGAAGCAGCAGTTCTCTCCTCCAGATCTTGGCTGGGCAGTAGCTGCTGACTGTCCTCTAGAATCTCGTCCTAGCTGAAAAGTGGAGCGGAACCGACGGCATACAATACTTCTTAAGCTGAAAGAACAGAAAATGACAGGGGCAGGTTGAGGGTAGGTGGGGGCACAGAGCTTGTTTCTGGGCCATACCAGCTAAGGTTCGTGTCAGAGGAACCCACCAACTCCTGGCTGGGGGTGTCTGATGTCACTAGCAACAAAGTAGAAGACCGAGTCAACCATTCATGGACCACTGGGTTGCTGGTCAAGACACACTGCCAAATGGCACTGGCAGCTGAGGCCTGTCGCTGCAATTGCTGCTGAACCCCCCCCCCCCCCTTCTTTTGGCCACGGCCCGTTCCCTGTCTGTACGACATTCTGTAAATAAATAAAAAAAAATGCAAGGGGAAAAGAGTAATACTATCAGGCCACAAATTCACCCCAAAAGCAAGGATCAATAGAAGTACTTTTATATGCGAAATAAACACAAGACAAAACTGTTTGTATCAGGCAGCAAATTCACCTCAAAAGCAAGGATTAATGGACATACTTTTATATATGAAATAAACACACCCAAAAACTGGTTGTGTCAGACCGCAAATTCACCCTAAAAGCAAGGATGAATGGAACTACTTTTATACATGAAATAAACACACACCAAAACGGTTTTATCAGGTGGAAAATTCACCCCAAAAGCAAGGATGAATGGATGTACTTTTATATATTTAAAATAAACACGCCCCAAAACTGGCTTTATCAGACCTCAAATTCATCCCAAAAGCAAGGACCAATGGACATACAGTACAGACCAAAAGTTTGGACACACCTTCTCATTCAAAGAGTTTTATTTATTTTCATGACTATGAAAATTGTAGATTCACACTGAAGGCATCAAAACTATGAATTAACACACGTGGAATTATATACATAACAAACAAGTGTGAAACAACTGAAAATATGTCATATTCTAGGTTCTTCAAAGTGGCCACCTTTTGCTTTGATTACTGCTTTGCACACTCTTGGCATTCTCTTGATGAGCTTCAAGAGGTAGTCCCCTGAAATGGTTTTCACTTCACAGGTGTGCCCTGTCAGGTTTAATAAGTGGGATTTCTTGCCTTATAAATGGTGTTGGGACCATCAGTTGCATTGAGGAGAAGTCAAGTGGATACACAGCTGATAGTCCAACTGAATAGACTGTTAGAATTTGTATTATGGCAAGAAAAAAGCAGCTAAGTAAAGAAAAACAAGTGGCCATCATTACTTTAAGAAATGAAGGTCAGTCAGTCAGCCGAAAAATTGGGAAAACTTTGAAAATAAGGGCTATTTGACCATGAAGGAGAGTAATGGGGTGCTGCGCCAGATGACCTGGCCTCCACAGTCACCGGACCTGAACCCAATCGAGATGGTTTGGGGTGAGCTGGACCGCAGAGTGAAGGCAAAAGGGCCAACAAGTGCTAAGCATCTCTGGGAACTCCTTCAAGACTGTTGGAAGATCATTTCAGGTGACTACCTCTTGAAGCTCATCAAGAGAATGCCAAGAGTGTGCAAAGCAGTAATCAAAGCAAAAGGTGGCTACTTTGAAGAACCTAGAATATGACATATTTTCAGTTGTTTCACACTTGTCTGTTATGTATATAATTCCACATGTGTTAATTCATAGTTTTGATGCCTTCATAGTCATGAAAATAAAGAAAACTCTTTGAATGAGAAGGTGTGTCCAATCTTTTGGTCTGTAATGTACTTTTAAATATTTAAAATTAACACACCCCAAAACTGGTCGTATTAGACTGCAAATTCACCCCAAAAGCAAAGTATGATTGAAAGTACTTTAATATATGAAATAAACACACCACAAAACTATTTCTATCAGGCCGCAAATTCACTCCGAAAGCAAGGATGAATGGATGTACTTTTACCGTATGTATTTAAAATAACCACACCCCAAAACTGTTTGTATCAGGCCACAAATTCACCCCTAAAAAAAGGATGAATGGAAATATTTTTATATATGAAACAAACACACCCCAAAACTGTTTGTATCAGGCCGCAATCTTACCCCAAAAGCAAGGATGAATGGATATACTTTTATATATTTAAAATTAACACACCCCAAAACTGTTTGTATCAGACTGCAAATTCACCCCAAAAACAACGATTAATGGATGTACTTTGATATATTTAAAATAAATATACCCCAAAACTGCTTGTATCAGACAGCACTTTCAACCCAATAACAGATGCTTGAATTACTGCAATTACTATTTAAAACAACCTAAAATCTGTAGTAATAGATTATTTTATAGGGCTGTGACCAGGCATGGGATTCAGCCAGTTCACTCAGGGTTTCCAGATCCGGTTGTTAAAATTACGGCGGCAGTTGGAGATGAGTGCTTCCATTCCATAGTTTAGGCTTTTTAAAAGTTGGTTGGTATACGTGTGTAGTGTATATATGGTGTATTTATGTGTATGTGTGTCATGATGCTGCGTGTCCGCCGTTGAGTAGGGAACCTGTTAAAAATTTGAATCCCACCGCTGGCTGTGACATCACAGGGGCTGGCTATATGTTGATTGACTGTCTGCATGGCATTATGGGGGCTCCCTCGTTCTCGGGCTTCTTACTTTCACTTTGTAACATGTGCAGCAGCCATTTTAGAAAAAATTTGATCTGTTACCATGAATTGAAAGGGAAATTTGACTTCAAGACAAATCAAAATTTTTGATCGAATTCCACTTTGTCAACTGTAATTCGCTGATCTCTAATTATACCCATACATGGTTGCCAACCAGAATTTAAAAAAAATTCTGGACACCTTTTTCCAAACTCATAGACATCCAATTTTTTACAGACAAATTGGAAAACCACAATAAATGATAAAGATAACTCATATACAGTACAGACCAAAAGTTTGGACACACTTTTATATATTTAAAATAAACACGCCCCAAAACTGGCTTTATCAGACCTCAAATTCATCCCAAAAGCAAGGACCAATGGACATACAGTACAGACCAAAAGTTTGGACACACCTTCTCATTCAAAGAGTTTTCTTTATTTTCATGACTATGAAAATTGTAGATTCACACTGAAGGCATCAAAACTATGAATTAACACATGTGGAATTATATACATAACAAACAATTGTGAAACAACTGAAAATATGTCATATTCTAGGTTCTTCAAAGTAGCCACCTTTTGCTTTGATTACTGCTTTGCACACTCTTGGCATTCTCTTGATGAGCTCTAAGAGGTAGTCCCCTGAAATGGTTTTCACTTCACAGGTGTGCTCTGTCAGGTTTAATAAGTGGGATTTCTTGCCTTATAAATGGGGTTGGGACCATCAGTTGCGTTGAGGAGAAGTCAGGTGGATACACAGCTGATAGTCCTACGGAATAGACTGTTAGAATTTGTATTATGGCAAAAAAAAAGCAGCTAAGTAAAGAAAAACAAGTGGCCATCATTACTTTAAGAAATGAAGGTCAGTCAGTCAGCCGAAAAATTGGGAAAACTTTGAAAATAAGGGCTATTTGACCATGAAGGAGAGTAATGGGGTGCTGCGCCAGATGACCTGGCCTCCACAGTCACCGGACCTGAACCCAATCGAGATGGTTTGGGGTGAGCTGGACCGCAGAGTGAAGGCAAAAGGGCCAACAAGTGCTAAGCATCTCTGGGAACTCCTTCAAGACTGTTGGAAGATCATTTCAGGTGACTACCTCTTGAAGCTCATCAAGAGAATGCCAAGAGTGTGCAAAGCAGTAATCAAAGCAAAAGGTGGCTACTTTGAAGAACCTAGAATATGATATATTTTCAGTTGTTTCACACTTGTTTGTTATGTATATAATTCCACATGTGTTAATTCATAGTTTTGATGCCTTCATAGTCATGAAAATAAAGAAAACTCTTTGAATGAGAAGGTGTGTCCAAACTTTTGGCCTGTACTGTATGTCTATAGCTCAATATACTTATTAGAGCTCATTACCAGGATTTACTTAGAGCTATAAAAGGATGATAATTGCCACCAAAATAATCAAGTACCACCAGCCTCAAATAAATCACACAGGAAAAAAGTTGCCTATTTTTACAGACTGTCCAGAAATTTCTGGACAGTTGACAACCCTGTGCCCATGTTACTGAATGCATTGCATATTACTGCATGTTAAGAGTATTTAGAGCAAATGCAATACTGCAACAGCACTCTTCTTTTATTCCTTTTTTATTAAACACATTACAAATTACTGCAAGATAACAGGTGCATACAGCAAAAACAATACTGCAATGATGCCAAGTGTTGCATATTATTGCAATGCTGACATATTGGCATTTTTATACCAGTGTTATTGAATACATTTTATTTTTACAGCGAAAAATATGTTACTGTATACTACTGCAAGATACCATGTAGTTCAAAGACATTATACTGAAAAAATTGCATTCTTAAACCCGTTAATGAACACATCACTGCATCATACTGTGTAATTCAAAGACATTTTACTGCAGAAATTGCATTCTTATATCCATGTTAGTGAATTAATTACTGTAATATTACATGTAGTTTAGTCATTTCACTGCAAAAATTACTTTATTATACACTTAGTAATTCTATTACTTCAATATACCATGTAGATAAAACATTTTTAACTGCAAAAACTGCATTATTACCAAAGTAAATTGTCAATACCAGTGTGCAGTGTGCTTTAGAAGGGTAGGGACATGTAATTGTGCCTCTATCTTTACAGAAAAAAAACACCTACAATTTTGCTAGTACCATTTAATAATCTATGTACCAAACACGTGAATTTAAATTTAAAGGAAACTTGTGAAACGTCTAAAAATAAAAGTGCGTAAAACAAAATACAATGACAAATAAAAAAAAACAATGGCAATGACAAATATAGAGCAGGGAATCGAGAGGGAAGCCAAGGAGCCCACAATGGCATATCACAATCCGATAAACAGTCCGATAAAAGTGGCAGGAAGGGTAAGGACCCTGACAATGATTGTGTGTTGAATGGGATCTGGGAACTAGAGTGTGTGCTGAGGAGGAGGTGACATCAGAGGAGCGGGATGGTGGCTTTAGAGGGAATCTAAAAATTGTCAGGGCTAGCCAGACCTGCTTTTATTGTGGTCAGCTCAGGAACTGGTGATGCCAATAATATTGGTGTGCACAGGCTCAAAAAAACACAGCAGTTTTAAGATTAGTGATGAGCGGCAGGGGCAATATTCGAATTTGCGATATTTTGCGAATATTCGCCATATATTTGAGAATTCGCGAATTCATGATCTCCAGGCATTATTGTCTAGATTGCGAAAATTCGCCTAAAATTCGCCTAAAATATGTGCATAAAAAATTTGCATGAACTGGTATTTAAAAAAATATCGAATATTCGCAATTACGAATATATTTAGCGATATTCTAAATATTCGCGAATTCTCGAAGTGCCAATAATCGCGATTAATATTCGTAATTCGAATATTCGTGATCAACACTATTTAAGATCAGCAGGATTAAAATAAGCCACGTGCATTCAAACACAAAATAAGTACCATGGCTCTATTGCAGCATATGAGGCGGTATCACCGAATCCTTTGGGAACATGTCTAGCCAGCATTTTTAATTAGAACAATCTGTCCTACTTCCTTTGGTCTTCTTTGTGTCAACCAATTTATATTGCAAAGTAGTACAGTATCATTGTCATCATCATCAGATGCTTCTTCTCATGTTAAGACCTATCCTCCTCCTTGTCCTTCACTTCATTGTGAGTCATCCATAAAAAAATATGTGGCTCTGAGAAGACTAATTACAGTGGACACCTAGAGCAGCTGCTATAGACAGGGGCAGGGACAATACATGTCTTTCATGGCCCACTCGCTTAATGATTTTTTTTTTTTTTGAGGCAGTGGTGAGGCAGCATTGCAGCAAACAAGGCCAGGTCCGATTGACACCTCTACATTTGTTTCGATCTGATTCCCACATCAAGCATCCTCCTCCATGGATCATCCTCCTTTACCCAACAGAGACAGGGTGGAGCTTTGCTCCCACTCTCTCTCCCTCCTATATGTGTAAAGAGAGGCTTTGACATACTGTGTTAGGCTTGATCAGCCTGGGCGAGAGTAGCCACACAGCCAATCACTTGCTAGCAGTCTCCCTGCCAACTCCAACTGTTCAAGGAGGTCAGTGACAATGTCTGGAACATCATGGCCATGCTGCATGGAGCAAATGATGAATTTAGTCTTGCAACACTTTTTGAAAAAGTACAGTGGCTTGAAGAGGTACAGGAATTCTACTTTGCATATGCTATGGCATGTGTATCAGTGTAAAGTGGTGAATGATTTTGTCATGCATCAAACCACTGCAGCAGGGATCATGTGTTGTTTTGAGATCAGTCATTGGCAGTTTATCAATGATCCCTGTCATTTACTCAGACCCTTTTGAAGAGTCCTGAGCCACAGAAAAAAAAAATTGCCAATAAATAAAAATATAACATAATTTTATTGGTCCAAAATCACATGTTGCTGTATATTATTGAAGGGGAAATCCCAACAATGCAGAGTGCACACTAGCAGTGTGGTCCACAAATCATGTCACACGGGCAAATCTATAAATAATATATTTTTCTTTTTTATTTATTTATATATTTGCCTGTGTGACATGATTTGTGGACCGGACCGCTAGTGTGTACTCTGCATTGTTGAAATATCCCCTTCAATAATGTACAGCAACAATAATTTTAGAGATGAGCGGATTTTTCAAAAATTCAATTCGCCGGTTCGCCGTACTTTTCGGGAAAAATTTGGTTTGATCCGAATATATTTGCGGCGAATTGCCTTAAACTGCTATTTCCTGTCTGCTGAGAGCCTTTATAGTGGTGTAGAACACTGTGCCTTGCAGTAACACGCATAGGGAGTCTGCTTTAGTAGTAAAATAATACTGTGAGTCCGTATGACATGGAGATGGCAGGCATCACTCTTAGAATCACTGCACACTTCACTTATTTGGGCAGTCACGGGGCCAAAACTGACAAAATAACTCAAGTATGAACTCAGCCTTACAGGTCGATGTTAGCGCCAAGAAGCACACTCCTTTTACATAGTCGCCAGCTGATTCCACATAGATGTCTACAGAACCTGTTGCATTAAACTCTTATACAAGTAGAGCCCCCCGGACAGAGTGGAGAGGGTGTGAGCAGTAAGTTTGTGTTGACATCACTGATTAATTTGAACTTCCTCTTATCTGTCAGAACAATAGCCCACAAAAAAACGTATTCTCTCTGTGCAGCATACGCATTCACTCGGTCAGCATTTGCTCCATAATCCATCAGTATTGCTAATGCAAAAAAATAATAGGAGTGGATCTAAAACAGCTGGAACTGGGGCCTTAGTAAAGCTAGAGGGAATTATGAACAGTTCCAAATACTAGTCAATATTGGCACAAAACCTTCATGCTTCTGCTAGAAAGCTGAACATGAAGAGGAACTTCATCTTTCAGGAAGACAACGACCCAAAGCATACATCCAAATCCACAAATGAATGGCTTGACCAGAAGAAGATTAAAGTTTTGGAATGGTCCAGCCAGAGCCCAGACCTGAATCCGATTGAAAATTTGTGGGTTGATCTGAAGAGGGCTGTGCACAGGAGATGCCCTCACAATCTGACAGATTTGGAGTGTTTTTGCAAAGAAGAGTGGGCAAATCTTGCCAAGTCAAAATGTGGCAAGCTGATAGACTCATACCCCAAAAAACTGAGTGCTGTAATAAAATCAAAAGGTGCTTCAACAAAGTATTAGTATAAGGGTGTGCACACCATAATATTTAATTTTTATATTTTTTCTTCCTTCTGCCTAAAAGATTTCAGTTTGTTTTTCAATTGAGTGGTACAGTTTATAGGTCACATTAAAGGTGGAAAAAGTTCTGACATGATTTTTTTTTTGTCTTATTATCACAGAAACCTGACATTTTAACAGTGGTGTGTAGACTTTTTATATCCACTGTGTATGTATATATATATATATATATATATATATATATATATATACAGTACAGACCAAAAGTTTGGACACACCTTCTCATTCAAAGAGTTTTCTTTATTTTCATGACTATGAAGGCATCAAAACTATGAATTAACACATGTGGAATTATATACATAACAAACAAGTGTGAAACAACTGAAAATATGTCATATTCTAGGTTCTTCAAAGTAGCCACCTTTTGCTTTGATTACTGCTTTGCACACTCTTGGCATTCTCTTGATGAGCTTCAAGAGGTAGTCCCCTGAAATGGTCTTCCAACAGTCTTGAAGGAGTTCCCAGAGATGCTTAGCACTTGTTGGCCCTTTTGCCTTCACTCTGCGGTCCAGCTCACCCCAAACCATCTCGATTGGGTTCAGGTCCGGTGACTGTGGAGGCAAGGTCATCTGGCGCAGCACCCCATCACTCTCTTTCATGGTCAAATAGCCCTTATTTTCAAAGTTTTCCCAATTTTTCGGCTGACTGACTGACCTTCATTTCTTAAAGTAATGATGGCCACTCGTTTTTCTTTACTTAGCTGCTTTTTTCTTGCCATAATACAAATTCTAACAGTCTATTCAGTAGGACTATCAGCTGTGTATCCACCTGACTTCTCCTCAACGCAACTGATGGTCCCAACGCCATTTATAAGGCAAGAAATCCCACTTATTAAACCTGACAGGGCATACCTGTGAAGTGAAAACCATTTCAGGGGACTACCTCTTGAAGCTCATCAAGAGAATGCCAAGAGTGTGCAAAGCAGTAATCAAAGCAAAAGGTGGCTACTTTGAAGAACCTAGAATATGACATATTTTCAGTTGTTTCACACTTGTTTGTTATGTATATAATTCCACATGTGTTAATTCATAGTTTTGATGCCTTCAGTGTGAATCTACAATTTTCATAGTCATGAAAATAAAGAAAACTCTTTGAATGAGAAGGTGTGTCCAAACTTTTGGTCTGTACTGTATATATATAATGATATAAATATTACTTGATTTTAATCTGAGACATTTGTCGGCTGCGAGAAATCAGGTATCATAGTAATTTAAAATATATTGTAGGGTATTATCACAATAAGTAATTGTAAGGAATATATGTATATCCTATAGGTTATTTTGGGCTTTTTCAAAAGGTTGCATATCATTAATTAATTTTCATATTTTTATTGTCCCCGATTTATTCTTGATTAATTTGCACTGTATTATTAATATTTTAATATTTATTTTGATTTACCACTGCCTTCTTTTTGTCGTCAATCTTAGCGCTGATCACAAGCTCTTATTGACTTGGTCTTTATGATAATAAGTTAGAATCACTTCCCTTACAGATTCTAATTTATTTACATAAAAAATATAGACTGTTAATCAGAGCAGTATAAATATTCTGACATAAGTGTAAGCACTGCTGAGATCTGCCTAGTTGACACAAAGATTTGGGGTGCAAAAAATATATATTTGATAAGGTCATTGTGGTAATTGTAGTGCGAAAAGTGGAAACATGTCTGAAGGCAATGGTGAGGCAAGCAAGGCCTTGCAGGTTAGTGCAGAGGCTAAGTCTGATATACATAATAAAGAAAGGCAAGCAGCAATGGAAAATCATGTATTATTGCATATTCAAGATAGATTAGAAATCAAAGAGGATTTAAAAGTATAGGGAGCTATTCTTGAAAGGATAGTTGCAGGATATCCTGATGTGTGGGCCAAGGAATCCAGGTTTGCTGATTATATCTGCACAATTGTCTGCTAAATTATCAGAATACGAAAACAGAGATATTCAGAATAGTGAGATGATCAGAATTCTGGAAATAGATTTCGATCAAGTCTCTAGAGAATTGGCAGGATGTCAACAATTAAAATCAAAGTTAGAAAAAGAATGCGAGAAGTTATGTAATGACAATAAAAAGTTACAGAATGAGATAGATAATCAGGATTTATCATATCTGCCAAATAGACAGGAAGAGTCTGCCAGTAAAGTGAAGGTTAAACATTCAATATGGAAGTCAGAGGCAGAAAGTGAATATGGTGGCCCCTCTGAAGGAGAAGAACTAATACCTCTGAGAGAACGTTTTCTTCCTAAGTTAAAACCTATCTCAACCCCTAGGTCTTCTAAAAGTTTGTCACTGAAAACAGCCTATGATAGATACCACCAAAGTGATCAAGTTTCTAAAATAAACTGTGGGTCAATTCACCAAAAAGGGATCACCCGCCATAATCAATCATGTAGAAACCTATGAAGAGGCAATGAAAACATTACATTTAGAACGTGACAAGCAGAAAATTGAATTTATTGCCTGGGTATTTGAGCCAAAGCACCGGTATTTCTTTAATGCCCTCAGAGATATTGGTAAAGATACTTGGTCAGAGGTAGTGTTAGAGATTAAGATATTGTTTAGTCCCTATAAGTCAGCGATTGCTGCAAGGAGGGCCATTTTTACCCTGAAGTGTAGGCCAAATCAGAGTCCCAGAGAATTTTTGTCGGTCCTCAAAAATGCTTATAGCCTGGCTGAGAAAGAACCTAATTATGAAGGCCATGATTTCATCTATGACGCTTTGCCTAATAAAATTTAATTTATTTTGGCCAGGGATTACCATCCCAGAAAAACTATGGATTGGTTGTTAACAGAGAGTACAACACTATTTGCCGCTTTACAAACTAGCGAGGAGCCTCAAGATAACAGATTTGAAAACCGAATGAAGAAATAGCCTCAACAGCTCACATAAAAAGAGATCAGGGACAGTTTGAAGCTCCCAGAAGAAGTTATGCTGAGGTTGTAAAGCGCTCCAGGACTCCCCAGCCAGATAAAGTAAAACCTAAGACAGAAAATAATAAGGTGCCCAATGTAGCCGAAGATCCAAATAAAAAGAATCAGTTTAGAAATAGGCGGTTCCCTCCTTTCCAAAGATACCAGAGAGGTTATCACAGGAGATCCCAATGTGGGCTAGAAAAGATTCAAAGTGGTTCTGAGTCAGATGGTTCTGGGAAATCTCAATCTCCAAAAGGTTATGGGAAAAATAGAGTTAATTTATATGATCAAATGGATCAAATCCAAAGCCAGTTTGGAGTAATGATGCAACGGATGGAAGAATTATCCAAAATTATCACTGCTAAACCCAAAAATCCTTTTTTAGGGGCAGCTCATCCTGTAGAGTCCTCCCCAGGTATAAAAGGGGAGAAGCAGGTAAGCTTGTCAAATCTTGCAATGGCTGATTATCTAAATGCAAACAAAAGTGAGTAACAGAACACAAATGTCAGAATCCCTGAAGATAATTTAACCCTTCCAAAGCCACATGGCAAGGGGGAGGGGCAACGTGTTTGTGATTCTATCTTACAGCACGCAAAGTCTCCAGCTGTGCAGAGAATGACATGCAATCCTGCTGGTACAGAAGAGAAGGAGGAGGGGTCACTGGTAAGAGTGCCTGTAGGGCAGGAAAACGGTTTCACTTGTCATTCAAAATATTTGTGTTCCTTACAGGAAATAAAAGATCAATATTTTATCAAAGTGGATTTGTTTGAGAATTTCCTGCAAATCTTAGCTTTAATGGATACAGGTAGCCAAGCAACCTTATTATCTCAAAAGTATTTTTAACAATTACAGGATGTATTTTCTGAGAGGTATAAGTTGAAAAGTTTTAATGCTAATCTTGTAAGTGTTTCAGGTACAGCCCTTAAGGTTTTAGGTAAGTTATGGCTGGATTTCAAAGTAGGAAATAAAGTAATCAGCCATCCCACATTTATAGTGGACATGCCCTGTGGTCGCTTAATTATTGGCATCGACTTCCTCAAAAGGTTAAATCCCATTGTTGATTTTATTAATAAGGTAATTTGGTCCCAGGTGAGAAAGCCCATAAATTATGAGCAGTCCAAATCATATCACAGTCGGCGAAATGATATGTGATAGAGAAAAGGCCGGATTTTATTAAAATACATTTGAGAAATAGCCAGTGTCCTGATGTTTCTTTTCTGCAAGCAACCCCGAACTCCCCTGTAGGTGGACAGGAGGATAACACCATATGTGTATCTCCTGAGAGAGTTAAAGACTAGAGTTGAGCGGACACCTGGATGTTTGGGTTCAACCGAACTTCACAAAAAAGTTTGAGTTTGGGACCCAAGCTTGACCCGAACTTGACCCCGAACCCCATTGAAGTCATGGGGGACCCAAACTTTGAGCACTAAAATGGCTGTAAAAATGTCATGGAAAGGGCTAGAGGGCTGCAAATGGCATCAAAATGTGTTTAAGAGCATGGCAAGTGCTCTGCAAACAAATGTGGATAGGGAAATGACTTTAAATAACAAAATACGTAAAAATAAAAAATAATAATCTTGATCTAGGAGGACGAGGTCCATATGGAGTAGAAGGTTGAGGAGGCGGTGGATGTGGCGGTGTAGGTGGAAGCGGCGGTGGAGGAGGAGGAGGTAGCTTACACTGCTTTTTGGTTTTAAATTTATTTATATTTTTTTAAATTAGGGTACACCCCAAAACATTGGGAAATATAACCTGTGATAACCCCCTCCAGTCGTGCTAAACACACGTTCAGACAATACACTGGCTGCAGGGCAGGTCAGCACCTCCAAGGCGTAAAGGGCAAGCTCAGGCCATGTGCCCAATTTGGAGACCCAGAAGTTGCAGGGGGCAGACCCATCAGTCAGTCCGTGTAATGGTGTGCACACATACTGCCCCACCATGTCGCCCGTCCCCGTGATGTTCACGATCCAATTGGATATCTGCTCTCAATGTTCTTTTCTGCGCCTACCATGTTGATCACGGTTAGCGGCGAATCATGATTCCACGACGGAGAGGGAGCGTGAGAAAGGGATAGCACATCCAAGGGAGATCAATGGATGAAATTTAATTGTGATTGAGCGGAAATGTGGGAGAAGCTATTAAAACGGAAGAATTGAAGGAAAGTAGGGGGCGCGCGGCAATTACCCACTCCCGACTCGGGGAGGTAGTGACGATAAATAACAATACAGGACTCTTAAGATACCCTGTTATTGTATTAATTATTAAAAAATTATAGGGAATGTCACTGGGGTATTTTTGATTCGGAAACGTTAGACAGGAGAGGCACTGCTGCCGCTTTATTAATGCTAGATAACTTCTGCCTGTTCGCACGTCCCTTTGACGTCCATGATCCAATTGGATATCTTCTCTATCAACTTTCGATGTTCTTTTCTGTGCCTACCATGTTGATCACGGTTATCAGCGAATCAGGGTTCCACGCAGGAAAGAGAGCGTGAGAAATGGACACCACATCCAACGGAGGTCAATGGATGCAATGTGATCGAGCAGAAATATGGGAAAAGTTATTAAAGTGGAAGGATTGAATAAAAGGGCCAATTAAAGACAAATTTTTAGAAATTTAAGTCCCTGTCACATATGCAGAGCAGGGTTTTTTTATCAGCAAAAATAGGTTAATGTCACCCACCAATGGAACAGACGATTTTTAAAAATTTCTGGCCCTTTCAACTATGTAGAGCAGGGGTTTATTCACGGCAAAACTGGGTCCATGTCACCCACCAATTGAACAGACGATTTTACTAAAATGAGGTCCCTGTCAGGGGTTTGTTTACGGCAAAATTGGTAAAATGTCACCTGACAATGTAACAAACGATTTTTTTACATTTATGTCCCTGTCACCTATGCAGAAGTCCCCCTGTGACGTCCACCATCCATTTGGATATATTCTTTATCAATTGCGATGTTCTTTTCTGCGCCTACCATGTTGATAACGGTTATCGGCGAATCAGGGTTCCACGCCGGAGAGGGACTGTGAAAAAGGGAGACCACATCCAAGGGAGGTTAATTGTTTCAAATTAAATATGATAGAGCAGAAAAGTGGGACAACTTGTCAATTAAAGAGGAATTTTTTTAATGTAATTCCCTGCCACCTACCGTATGCAGAGCAGGGGTTTGTGTACGACAAAATTCGTAAAATGTCACCTGACAATGTAACAGACGAGTCAAGAAACCTAGTGTCAGGCATTACTGGAGTGGGGACGTCCTCTACCAGACCCCACTCTACAGTACGGCCATGACACGCTCCCGGTTTGAGGCCATCCGGAAATGCCTGCCTATGACCGCCTGTGATCCTGCCTATGACCGCCTGTACAAAATCAGGCTGGTCATCAATCACTTCGGGGCCAAATTTTTGGAGGCCTACGTACCTGGAAGGGAGGTCGCGGTTGAAGAGTCTCTCATTGCGTTCAAGGGAAGACTCATTTTCCGCCAGTATGTTCCCTCAAAGTGGGCGAGGTATGGCGTAAAGCTGTACAAACGTTGTGAGAGTACCTCAGGGTACACTTACAAGTTTTGTGTGTACAAGGGGCGAGATTCCTGTATTCACTCCCCAGAATGTCCCCCCCACTCTGGGTGTTAGCGGGAAACTTGTGTGGGACCTTATGCACCCACTGCTAGATAAGGGTTACCACCTTTACGTAGATAACTTTTATACTAGTATCCCCTTGTTCCAGTCCCTCGCCGCCAGATCCACGTCCGCTTGTGGGACCGTGCGGAAAAATCAACACGGCCTCCCTACCTACCCCCTCCAGGTACCTATCCCCAGGGGTGAGACCCGTGCCCTTACCAGTGGAAACCTGCTGCTGGTCAGATATAAGGACAAGAGGGATGTCCTTGTACTGTCCACAATTCACGGTAACGGCATCACCCCTGTCCCTGTGCGAGGTACCGCGGCAGCGGTCCTCAAGCCCGATTGTATCGTTGACTGCAATCGGTATATGGGAGGAGTTGATCTCTCTGATCAAGTCCTCAAGCCATATAACGCCATGCGCAAAACACGGACATGGTACAAAAAAGTTGCGGTCTACTTGGTACAGGTTGCCTTGTACAACTCTTTTGTACTGTTCCAGTGCGCTGGCAACACAGGGAAATTCCTGTAGTTCTATGAGGCAGTCCTCAAGGCCCTGATCTATTCTGACCGGGAAAGAAAGAAAAAATTTTCAGAGACCCAAAAGTCCAATTAAGGACTATTGTTGTGTGTGGCAGCAGCAATATCTATTTTTAGCGCAAACTACGCTAAATAGATAAAACTTTACAGACCCAAAAGTCCTTTTAAAGACTGTTTGTGGCATCAATATCTATTTTTACCGCATCCTAGCGTGTAATAGTTAGGCCGCTGCAGACAGCAACTTTAGCTGCGCCACATCTCCTATGCAAAGTGTGCGCATCCAAAAAATATCTGTGACATCCAGTGTCCTTTTTCCGTAGACGGTGTCCGCTGTGGACAGTGACATTAGCTGAGCCACGTCTCCAGTGTAAAGTGTGCGCATTGTAGGAAGGCGCAAGGGGCCGTCATTGATGGAAGGTATGTGTCACAGAGGTTCCTGGCCTCGGTGAGGTAAGTGCCGGTAGTTTTAAGTGTCAGTGGCAGCTAGTGCTGATTGACACTGTTTGTTAGTATGGCTGTAAAGCCAATCCGGGCCGGCTCTTACTGGGAGTAGCCAAAGTGCTGGGTGGGTGGCTCCTCCCCCGCTCCAGGCCGGGTCTTTAGTGGCCTATATAAATCCCAGCCACCAGTCTCAGCTGGGTGTGGTTGATCCTCCATCTGACAGGGAAGCTGTGGAGACTCTGTTTTGGGACCTGTGAATTTGTGCCGTGATAAAGGCTTCAAAACCGCATGCAGGAAAACAGGCACCTAAAGCCTGCAGTGGACGGCTGGGGCAAAGACTGCTAACCAGGTGAAGATTTTGTTCTATGGATATTGCATGGTCTGAACAAACACCAAGACTGTGAACGGTCATTTTATGTTTCCTTATGTATTAATAAACACCGAACTGTTTAAGTTAAAGACTTTGTGATTGCCTCTATACTGCGTCCGCTAGCCTGTCTACCAGAGCAAAACGCCACAGCATCCAAAAAATATCTGTGACATCCAGGGTACTTTTTCAGTAGACTGTGTCCGCTGCGGACAGTGACATTAGCTGTGCCACATCTCCAGTGTAAAGTGTGCGCATCCCAAAAATATATATGACATCCAGTGTCCTTTTTTGGTAGATGGTGTCGGCTGCAGACATTGACATTAGCTGTGTCACATCTCCAGTGTAAAGTGTGCACATCAAAAAAATATCTGTGACATCCAATGTACTTATTCCATAGATGTGTCCTCTGCGGACAGTGACATTAACTGCGCCACATCTCCAGTGTAAAGTTTTTGCATACAAAAAATATCTGACATGCAGTGTACTTTTTCAATAGACGGTGGCCACTTATGACAGTGACATTATCAGTGCCACATCTGCAGTGTAACGTGTACGCTGAAAAAATTTATCTGTGACATAGTGTACTTTTTCAATAGACTGTGTCCGCTTCTGACAGTGACATTACCAGTGCCACATCTGCAATGCAATGTGTGCGCTGAAAAAATTTATCTGTGACGTACAGTGTACTTTTTCAATAGACGGTGTCCGCTGCAGACAGTGACATTAGCTGCGCCACATCTCCAATGTAAAGTGTGCGCATCCAAAAAATATCTGACATCCAGTGTCCTTTGTCCATAGACGTTGTCCGCTGTGGACAGTGAAATTAGCTGCGCCACATCTCCAGTGTAAATTGTGTGTATCCCAAAAATATCTGTGACATCCAGTGTACTTTATCCGTAGACGTTGTCCGCTGAGGACAGTGACATTAGCTGTGCCACATCTCCAGTGTAAAGTGTGCGCATCCAAAAAGTATCTGTGACATACAGTGTACGTTTTCAATAGACGGTGGCCGCTTCTGACATTGACATTACCAGTGCCACATCTGCAATGTAACGTGTGCGCTGAAAAAATGTATATGTGACATACAGTGTCCATTTTTCGTAGACGCTGCGGACAGTGACATTACCAGTGGTACCTCTACTGTATAATGTTTCCTCATCCCAAATACCTGTGACATTACCTGTAATTTTTTATTAGCCGCTGGTGACAGCATTGACATTATCGGCGGGATATCTCATGTATGACGTTTCCGCATCCCAAATACCTATTTTAAATTTGTTTGAAGAACATGAAGAAGGCAAGCAGTAAGGGACGGGGCAGTGACCGTGAGGCTGATGGTGCATGCAGATGCCGTGGCCCTAAGCTCGGTGAAACTGTGCTTGCTGCCAGAGCACAAGAAAAACAATCATCCACGATACCTAGCTTCATGTCCCAGTTTGCAGGGTGGCAAAGGACACCACTCTTGAAGTCAGACCAGTGCGACCAGGTGGTCGGTTGGATTGCAGCAGATATTCTTTCCAGTTGTTTAAGCACCACCCTGTCTTTCACCAAGTCCAGTCTCAGTAGCCAATAGTTTAACACAATCCTCACCCTGATCCTCCTTCCTACCACGATGGAGAGTGGGCAAAACAAGTGATCCTACACTCGGATATTCCGAGGTGCTCTTTTCAGCAACATTCCTTAATTTGGCCCTCTCGCCAAGTACGCTTGAAGAGGGACAGATCTTGTGCCCTGATTCCCAAACTCTTGAGCATCCACAGTCACAAGAAGATGAAGGTGGGGAATGGCAATTACTGTTTAACCCCTTAAGGACAGCCTTATTTCACCTTAAGGACCAGGCCATTTTTTGCAAATCTGACCAGTGTCACTTTAAGTGGTGATATAACTTTAAAATGCTTTGACTTATCCAGGCCATTCTGAGATTGTTTTTTCGTCACATATTGTACTTCATGACACTGGTAAAATGAAGTAAAAAAACTAAACATTTTTATTTCTAAAAAAAAAAACGAATTTACCAAAAATTTGAAAAAATTGCACATTTCCAAGTTTAAATTTCTCTACTTCTATAATACATAGTAATACCTCCAAAAATAGTCATTACTTTACATTCCCCATATGTCTACTTCATGTTTGGATCATTTTGGGAACAATATTTTATATTTTGGGGATGTTACAAGGCTTAGAAGTTTAGAAGCAAATCTTGAATTTTCATGGACCAGTTCAGGTCTGAAGTCCCTTTGTGAGGCTTACATAATAGAATCCACCCAAAAATGACCCCATTCTAGAAACTACACCCATTAAGGTATTCAAAACAAATTTTACAAACGTTGTTAACCCTTAAGGTGCTCCACAAGAGTTATTGGCAATTTCAGAATTTAATTTTTTTTAACCCATTTTTTCCACTAACAAATCAAGGGTTAACAGCCAAACAAGACTGTATCTATATTGCCCTGACTCTGCCGTTTACAGAAACACCCCATATGTGGTCGTACACTACTGTATGGCCACACGGCGGGGCGTAGAGGGAAAGGAGTGCTGTGTGGTTTTTGGAGGGCTGATTTTTATGGACCAGTTTATTTACACCGTGTCCTGTTTCAACCCCCCTGATGCACCCCTGGAGTAAAAACTCATTAAAAGTGACCCCCATCTAAGAAAGTACACCCCTCAAGGTATTTAAAACTGATCTTACAAGCTATGTTAACCCTTTAGGTGCTCCACAAGAGTTATTGGCAAATAGAGATGAAATTTCAGAATTTCATTTTGTTTCCAAATTTTCCATTTTAACCTATTTTTTCCACTAACAAAGCAAGGGTTAACAGACAAACAAGACTGTATCCTTATTGCCCTGACTCTGCCGTTTACAGAAACACCCCATATGTGGTCGTACACTACTGTATGACCACACGGCGGGGCGTAGAGGGAAAGGAGTGCTGTGTGGTTTTTGGAGGGCTGATTTTTATGGACCAGTTTATTTACACCGTGTCCTGTTTCAACCCCCCTGATGCACCCCTGGAGTAAAAACTCATTAAAAGTGACCCCCATCTAAGAAAGTACACCCCTCAAGGTATTTAAAACTGATCTTACAAGCTATGTTAACCCTTTAGGTGCTCCACAAGAGTTATTGGCAAATAGAGATGAAATTTCAGAATTTCATTTTGTTTCCAAATTTTCCATTTTAACCTATTGTTTCCACTAACAAAGCAAGGGTTAACAGACAAACAAGACTGTATCCTTATTGCCCTGACTCTGCCGTTTACAGAAACACCCCATATGTGGTCGTACACTACTGTATGGCCACACGGCGGGGCGTAGAGGGAAAGGAGTGCTGTGTGGTTTTTGGAGGGCTGATTTTTATGGACCAGTTTATTTACACCGTGTCCTGTTTCAACCCCCCTGATGCACCCCTGGAGTAAAAACTCATTAAAAGTGACCCCCATCTAAGAAAGTACACCCCTCAAGGTATTTAAAACTGATCTTACAAGCTATGTTAACCCTTTAGGTGCTCCACAAGAGTTATTGGCAAATAGAGATGAAATTTCAGAATTTCATTTTGTTTCCAAATTTTCCATTTTAACCTATTTTTTCCACTAACAAAGCAAGGGTTAACAGACAAACAAGACTGTATCCTTATTGCCCTGACTCTGCCGTTTACAGAAACACCCCATATGTGGTCGTACACTACTGTATGACCACACGGCGGGGCGTAGAGGGAAAGGAGTGCTGTGTGGTTTTTGGAGGGCTGATTTTTATGGACCAGTTTATTTACACCGTGTCCTGTTTCAACCCCCCTGATGCACCCCTGGAGTAAAAACTCATTAAAAGTGACCCCCATCTAAGAAAGTACACCCCTCAAGGTATTTAAAACTGATCTTACAAGCTATGTTAACCCTTTAGGTGCTCCACAAGAGTTATTGGCAAATAGAGATGAAATTTCAGAATTTCATTTTGTTTCCAAATTTTCCATTTTAACCTATTGTTTCCACTAACAAAGCAAGGGTTAACAGACAAACAAGACTGTATCCTTATTGCCCTGACTCTGCCGTTTACAGAAACACCCCATATGTGGTCGTACACTACTGTATGGCCACACGGCGGGGCGTAGAGGGAAAGGAGTGCTGTGTGGTTTTTGGAGGGCTGATTTTTATGGACCAGTTTATTTACACCGTGTCCTGTTTCAACCCCCCTGATGCACCCCTGGAGTAAAAACTCATTAAAAGTGACCCCATCTAAGAAAGCACACCCCTCAAGGTATTCAAAACTGATCTTACAAGCTATGTTAACCCTTTAGGTGCTCCACAAGAGTTATTGGCAAATAGAGATGAAATTTCAGAATTTCATTTTGTTTCCAAATTTTCCATTTTAACCTATTTTTTCCACTAACAAAGCAAGGGTTAACAGACAAACAAGACTGTATCCTTATTGCCCTGACTCTGCCGTTTACAGAAACACCCCATATGTGGTCGTACACTACTGTATGGCCACACGGCGGGGCGTAGAGCGAAAGAAGCGCCGTGTGGTTTTTGGAGGGCTAATTTTTATGGACCGGTTTATTTACACCGTGTCCTGTTTCAAGCCCCCCTGATGCACCCCTGGAGTAGAAACTCCCTAAAAGTGACCCCATTTTGGAAACTACGGGATAAGCTGGCGGTTTTGTTGGGACTATTTTTAGGGTACATATGATTTTTGGTTGCTCTATATTACATTTTTATGAGGTAAGGTTACCTAAAATTTAAATTCTGAAATTTCATCTCCATTTGTCATTAACTGTTGAGGAACACCTAAAGGGTTAATAAAGTTTGTAAAATCAGTTTTGAATACCTTGAGGGGTGTAGTTTCTTAGATGGGGTCACTTTTAGGGAGTTTCTACAATAGGGGTGCATCAGGGGGGCTTCAAAAGTGACATGGTGTCAATAAAAAAGGCCATAAAATCGGCCTTCCAGAAACCATGTCGGTCCTTTCCTTTTGCGCCTTGCCTTTTAGTGATACAGCAGTTTACGACCACAAATTTGGCGTTTCTGTAAACTGCAGTATCAGGGTAATAAATATTAAGTTTTGTTTGGTTGTTAACCCTTGCTTTGTTACCGGAAAAAAACGGATTGAAATGGAAAAGTGCCAAAAATAGCTGTTTTGGCCCGTTTTTTTTTATTTTTACCGTGTCAATCTGGGGGGTTAGGTCATGGGGTATTTTTATAGAGGAGATTCTTACGGATGCGGCGATACCTAATAAGTCTACTTTTTGACAATAATTTAGGTTTTAGACTATATTATCCTTTTTGATACAAAAAAAACATTTTTTGTATCTCTAAAGTCTGAGTCATTTTTTTTAGCCGATTGTATTAGGTAGGGGCAAATTTTTGGCGGGATGAAGGGACACTTTTATTGGCACTATTTTGGGGGCTATATGACTTTTTGATCGCTTGCTATTAAACTTTTTGTTATGTAAGGTGACAAAAAAAATAATAATTTTTGCACCGTTTTTTTTTTGACTGTGTTAATATGGGGGGTTAGGTCATGGGGTATTTTTATAGAGGAGATTCTTACGGACGCGGCGATACCTAATAAGTCTACTTTTTTACAATTATTTAGGTTTTAGACTATATTATCCTTTTTGATACAAAAAAAAATATTTTAGTTTTACAAACTTTTTGAACAATTTTTTTTGGGTGTCAACGTTTTTATCGATTGTCAGTGGCTAAATGGAAAAGGGGATTATAAATTTAGTACTCCATGGAAGTGTGGTACTCCCTGAAGCAACCAATAATGCAGAGGCCCGGATGATCGGGGCACGTGTCACATTGAGTAGTGGTGTCCTTCCGTATCCCCCTTCTGTGACACACTCTGCACTTTTTTTTGTGGGGAACCACACCTGGGGGACCACACCTGGAAAGTGTTGGCCAGGGACGATCCGGGCGCCTCCTCCAGTTCCCGAGGTACTCCGGCCTGCTCTTTCCCGGTCAGAATAGATCAGGGCCTTGAGGACTGCCTCATGACCTAACCCCCCAGATTGACACGGTAAAAAAAAAAAAAAAACGGGGCCAAAACAGCTATTTTTGGCACTTTTCCATTTCAATCCGTTTTTTTCCGGTAATCAGCCCTCCAAAAACCACACGGCGCTTCTTTCGCTCTACGCCCCGCCGTGTGGCCGTACAGTAGTGTACGACCACATATGGGGTGTTTCTGTAAACGGCAGAGTCAGGGCAATAAGGATACAGTCTTGTTTGTCTGTTAACCCTTGCTTTGTTAGTGGAAAAAATAGGTTAAAATGGAAAATTTGGAAACAAAATGAAATTCTGAAATTTCATCTCTATTTGCCAATAACTCTTGTGGAGCACCTAAAGGGTTAACATAGCTTGTAAGATCAGTTTTGAATACCTTGAGGGGTGTACTTTCTTAGATGGGGGTCACTTTTAATGAGTTTTTACTCCAGGGGTGCATCAGGGGGGTTGAAACAGGACACGGTGTAAATAAACTGGTCCATAAAAATCAGCCCTCCAAAAACCACACAGCACTCCTTTCCCTCTACGCCCCGCCGTGTGGCCATACAGTAGTGTACGACCACATATGGGGTGTTTCTGTAAACGGCAGAGTCAGGGCAATATAGATACAGTCTTGTTTGGCTGTTAACCCTTGATTTGTTAGTGGAAAAAATGGGTTAAAATGGAAAATTTGGCAAAAAAATTAAATTCTGAAATTGCCAATAACTCTTGTGGAGCACCTTAAGGGTTAACAACGTTTGTAAAATTTGTTTTGAATACCTTAATGGGTGTAGTTTCTAGAATGGGGTCATTTTTGGGTGGATTCTATTATGTAAGCCTCACAAAGGGACTTCAGACCTGAACTGGTCCATGAAAATTCAAGATTTGCTTCTAAACTTCTAAGCCTTGTAACATCCCCAAAATATAAAATATTGTTCCCAAAATGATCCAAACATGAAGTAGACATATGGGGAATGTAAAGTAATGACTATTTTTGGAGGTATTACTATGTATTATAGAAGTAGAGAAATTTAAACTTGGAAATGTGCAATTTTTTCAAATTTTTGGTAAATTCGTTTTTTTTTTTATAAATAAAAATGTTTAGTTTTTTTACTTCATTTTACCAGTGTCATGAAGTACAATATGTGACGAAAAAACAATCTCAGAATGGCCTGGATAAGTCAAAGCATTTTAAAGTTATATCACCACTTAAAGTGACACTGGTCAGATTTGCAAAAAATGGCCTGGTCCTTAAGGTGAAATAAGGCTGTCCTTAAGGGGTTAAACAGTAATTGCCATTCCCCACCTTCATCTTCTTGTGACTGTGGATGCTCAAGAGTTTGGGAATCAGGGCACAAGATCTGTCCCTCTTCAAGCGTACTTGGCGAGAGGGCCAAATTAAGGAATGTTGCTGAAAAGAGCACCTCGGAATATCCGAGTGTAGGATCACTTGTTTTGCCCACTCTCCATCGTGGTAGGAAGGAGGATCAGGGTGAGGATTGTGTTAAACTATTGGCTACTGAGACTGGACTTGGTGAAAGACAGGGTGGTGCTTAAACAACTGGAAGCAATATCTGCTGCAATCCAACCGACCACCTGGTCGCACTGGTCTGACTTCAAGAGTGGTGTCCTTTGCCACCCTGCAAACTGGGACATGAAGCTAGGTATCGTGGATGATTGTTTTTCTTGTGCTCTGGCAGCAAGCACAGTTTCACCGAGCTTAGGGCCACGGCATCTGCATGCACCATCAGCCTCACGGTCACTGCCCCGTCCCTTACTGCTTGCCTTCTTCATGTTCTTCAAACAAATTTAAAATAGGTATTTGGGATGCGGAAACGTCATACATGAGATATCCCGCCGATAATGTCAATGCTGTCACCAGCGGCTAATAAAAAATTACAGGTAATGTCACAGGTATTTGGGATGAGGAAACATTATACAGTAGAGGTACCACTGGTAATGTCACTGTCCGCAGCGTCTACGAAAAATGGACACTGTATGTCACATATACATTTTTTCAGCGCACACGTTACATTGCAGATGTGGCACTGGTAATGTCAATGTCAGAAGCGGCCACCGTCTATTGAAAACGTACACTGTATGTCACAGATACTTTTTGGATGCGCACACTTTACACTGGAGATGTGGCACAGCTAATGTCACTGTCCTCAGCGGACAACGTCTACGGATAAAGTACACTGGATGTCACAGATATTTTTGGGATACACACAATTTACACTGGAGATGTGGCGCAGCTAATTTCACTGTCCACAGCGGACAACGTCTATGGACAAAGGACACTGGATGTCAGATATTTTTTGGATGCGCACACTTTACATTGGAGATGTGGCGCAGCTAATGTCACTGTCTGCAGCGGACACCGTCTATTGAAAAAGTACACTGTACGTCACAGATAAATTTTTTCAGCGCACACATTGCATTGCAGATGTGGCACTGGTAATGTCACTGTCAGAAGCGGACACAGTCTATTGAAAAAGTACACTATGTCACAGATAAATTTTTTCAGCGTACACGTTACACTGCAGATGTGGCACTGATAATGTCACTGTCATAAGTGGCCACCGTCTATTGAAAAAGTACACTGCATGTCAGATATTTTTTGTATGCAAAAACTTTACACTGGAGATGTGGCGCAGTTAATGTCACTGTCCGCAGAGGACACATCTATGGAATAAGTACATTGGATGTCACAGATATTTTTTTGATGCGCACACTTTACACTGGAGATGTGACACAGCTAATGTCAATGTCTGCAGCCGACACCATCTACCAAAAAAGGACACTGGATGTCATATATATTTTTGGGATGCGCACACTTTACACTGGAGAAGTGGCACAGCTAATGTCACTGTCCGCAGCGGACACAGTCTACTGAAAAAGTACCCTGGATGTCACAGATATTTTTTGGATGCTGTGGCGTTTTGCTCTGGTAGACAGGCTAGCGGACGCAGTATAGAGGCAATCACAAAGTCTTTAACTTAAACAGTTCGGTGTTTATTAATACATAAGGAAACATAAAATGACCGTTCACAGTCTTGGTGTTTGTTCAGACCATGCAATATCCATAGAACAAAATCTTCACCTGGTTAGCAGTCTTTGCCCCAGCCGTCCACTGCAGGCTTTAGGTGCCTGTTTTCCTGCATGCGGTTTTGAAGCCTTTAGCACGGCACAAATTCACAGGTCCCAAAACAGAGTCTCCACAGCTTCCCTGTCAGATGGAGGATCAACCACACCCAGCTGAGACTGGTGGCTGGGATTTATATAGGCCACTAAAGACCCGGCCTGGAGCGGGGGAGGAGCCACCCACCCAGCACTTTGGCTACTCCCAGTAAGAGCCGGCCCGGATTGGCTTTACAGCCATACTAACAAACAGTGTCAATCAGCACTAGCTGCCACTGACACTTAAAACTACCGGCACTTACCTCACCGAGGCCAGGAACCTCTGTGACACATACCTTCCATCAATGACGGCCCCTTGCGCCTTCCTACAATGCGCACACTTTACACTGGAGATGTGGCTCAGCTAATGTCACTGTCCACAGCGGACACCGTCTACGGAAAAAGGACACTGGATGTCACAGATATTTTTTGGATGCGCACACTTTGCATAGGAGATGTGGCGCAGCTAAAGTTGCTGTCTGCAGCGGCCTAACTATTACACGCTAGGATGCGGTAAAAATAGATATTGATGCCACAAACAGTCTTTAAAAGGACTTTTGGGTCTGTAAAGTTTTATCTATTTAGCGTAGTTTGCGCAAAAATAGATATTGCTGCTGCCACACACAACAATAGTCCTTAATTGGACTTTTGGGTCTCTAAAAATTTTTCTAATAAAATTATTCCTATATCACTCCCTACACTGTCTGTCCCTTCTTCAGCACAGCTCTTACTGACTAAGACTGAGCCGAACACGCAGCATCGGGTGCTATATAGCACCTGATGACGCGTTTCGGCCAGCCAATTACTGTAATTCCAGTAACCAACATGGCTACGGTATTACAGTGAGGGCAGTACCTACCTGCACGTTTATTGGCTGCGTAGAAGAAAAAAAATGTGTGGGGAGGAGATCTGAGCATTGCGCTCAAGCACATACGGTTTTCGGCCGAATACTGCCATGTGCTGAGCATCGAGATGCTCAGGCCAAACTGGCGTTCGGCCGAGCATGCTCGATCGACACTATTGTTGAACTATAAAATAATTATATTAAAATGTATGAACACACCGTCTTATGCAGTAATGTGTCTGCTAACACGGATAGAAAAATGCAGCATCTGTGGTGAACTAGGTGTTCAATAACAGAAATAAATATGGTGTTATCGTTATAAAATGCTTTTGCTATAATGCAATGTATCTAATAACATAGATATAATGCACTGCAAAAAATAATTCATGCAATTGCTCAGCAAAGCTGTTTCTCTGTTCAGATGAAAATAAAGAAAAAAAATTGCAAGTGGTTGGGTTTGTAACACAAAACTGCTAGAATGGAATGCTGCAGCAGCTGTAGTAAGCAGTGAGTACAGTAGGGTGGCCAGACGTCTGGTTTTCAGGCTCCCTGTCCTCCGTCCGGTGCAGAGCCTGGACAGACACAGAGATGTCCACCCTTTCAGTAGCTCACGCTCAGACAGCAGCATTGCGCTGTGTGAGCGTGAGCTGCAGCAACTGATTGAGGCTTCTTTCACCCCCAGTCAGTCACTAGAGCCACAGACATGGCTCCCTGTAGTTGACTGAGTGGGAAAGAAGCATCCCGGCTGCCCCTAGCTCACCTCCCTTCCTCCCTCTCCTCCCCCCTTTTTTTTTCACGGGCGGCGATGGGGGCATGGCTTCACGGGTGTGGGGGCGTGGCTTCATTGAGGTAGCTTCATTGAGGTGGCTTGGCGCGTGGCCGGTAAGGTCCAGTTTTCTTGGGTGAAGCCAGTGGTCACCCTAGTGTTCAGCCCCTCACTCCTTTAAAGCTTTCCTTGATCAAAGTCCCTAAAATCTATACAATTATTTATTTCTAGACTGTTCCTGTTACACTAGAATAGTTGATTGTGCCTCTCTATACTTTAAAATACTTTTTGGCAAACACTGCAAGATAATTATTCACCCTCATTAACAGCTCAACACAGTATGGCAATTTATCTTTCTGCCCAGACTTCTCCCTACCTGCTGGTACCCCTGATTTTCTGATGGGGCTATATGTCAGCCTGTGAGCCAAACAGGGCAAGCTCTCACCTCAACTTCCTCTCAGTGTCATGTGACCATACTTCTTGCTCCCTCATGGTTTTTTCACACCAATTCTTACTGTAAAATGGGGCTGGGTGTCATTTTTAGGCAATTCATTATAAACTAAGAAAAAATCTGATTAATTTTGTAAACAATTTTTTGTGTTATTCGTAACAAATTCAATTAGTTTAGAGTCCATTTGATCATCCTTAGTATGCAGCAAGTTTTAATTATTTTGAGACAGACCAAGGCAGGTATTATCCTATTAACACCATATAGAACACCATACATAGGACACCATACACAATAAACTATTTACTAGGTGTAACCTTACCGCAAAGTGAATGAGGACTGTACTTTTGGTCTTTTACCAGAATGAACAGGAATAAGAGAATAAATGTCAGAAGTTGAAGTTAATGTTTTTCCCTATTTGTGGTTTTGCATAGCACCAGGGATGTCTTTTTTTATTTATTTATTTTTATTGACAATTTTTATTGTTTTGTAGATATCATAGCAAGTTACAGGCTAGAAGATAAATTGTAACAACAATGCAAGTGACTACAAAAGAAGGCAGCAAGTACATTCAAAAAATTGTCACTAGATATAGTTTTGGATGGGTATATCTTACAACCCAACATTACTTCAAACCAGTTAGATTCCCTTGTTTGGGAGACATTTTTTGCCCACAACAGAACCTCTGTCCTGAGGAAGTGCTGTAGGATAGGGTTGTGAATCTGTGTTTCTAATAAAGCGGAGATTTCAGTATCAGAAAGAATACAGCCTTCTTTATCTAGTAACTTTGAAGTGGCTGTCTCAGAAAATCTCAGGGTTACTGGGCAGCTCTCTCTTAGTTCCTTAGGAGCCAAATTAATGATGTATTTTATAAGCAAAAGGGGAGAAGGGAATTTAGGACCTTCAGAGCCTGCTGTGAACCATCTCCAGACCTTTAGATTATTGCGAGTGAGAGGGTTGGTTATCAAGTTAGATGGTGGGAGTGGCTTGTTAGCCAGCAGAAGAGCTGGAATAGGGGATGGGAGTAGTGCATTCTCTAATTTGGGCCAGAATTTGTGAGCAGGTTCTCTAATCAAGTCTACAGCTCTGGATAGTTGGATTGCATTCATGTAGGTTTCAGGATCGGGGAGACCAATACCACCTTTAGCTCTAGACTTGCTTAGCGTATCGAAGGAGATGCGGGGGCTTTTACCTTGCCAAATAAACTTGCAAATAGTTTTATTCAGAGAGGCAAAATATGATTTAGGTATTTCAATAGGTAGAACTTGCATCAGGTAGGTGAGTTTCGGCATAATCAGGGACATAAAAATGTTCTTTCTACCAAACCACGAGAGATATTTGGAGTCTAAAGAGTCCATCTGAGCCTGCATTGACGCTAAAAGGGGATTATAATTTAGTCTGAATAAATCAGGTAAATGGGGGGATAGTTTAACTCCTAAATAGGTTAATTGTTGGGTTTGCCAATTGAATGGGGAGTTCGTTTGAAGAGAGGAGATGCTAGCAGGAGAGAGCCCTATATGAAGCACTTGGGTCTTGGAGGGGTTAATCTTAAAGTTCGAAAGGGAACCGAAAAGACTAAGAGTTGATAGGATCTTGGGCATGGATTTATGTGGGTTGGTGGTAATGATTAATAAGTCGTCACCAAATGCTGCTAGTTTAAATTCTCTTGCTCCAACTTTTAAACCTCCAATATCCCCGTTTTGTCTAAGGGCTTGTAAAAGGGATTTCATCACTAGTACAAATAAAAGGGGTGAAAGGGGCACCCCTGTCTAGTCCCATTTCTAATGGAAAAGCAAGAGGATAACAAACTATTGACTGACACGGATGCCGAGGAGCAAGTGTACATTGCAAATATTGCGTTGACATAGGGTTCAGGAAATTGAAATTTTGACAGAGTCAATCTGATATATGTCCAGTCCACTCTGTCAAATGCTTTCTCGGCGTCCGTGCCAATCAAGAACAAGGGAGTATGTTTATGAGAGGCATAGTACAAGGAGTCAAAATTTTTTGTAGTGTTATCCTTCCCCTCTCTCCCTTTTACAAAGCCTACCTGGTCTGGATGGATTAGTTCAGGTAAGAAGTTCTGTAACCTAGTGGCTAACATTTTGGCTATAAGTTTAAGGTCTACATTAAGTAGGGAAATTGGGCGGTAGTTGGAGCACAATGTGGGATCTTTGCCTTCTTTGGGTATTATTGTTATAGTGGCTTTAGTCATATCAGGTGAGAGAGGGAGGTTAGACATTGCCAAATTGCAGACAGGAAGTAGGTAGAGTAGGAGTGTGTTCTTGAAGGATGAGAAATAAGTTATGGGGAGACCATCTGGGCCGGGGCATTTGCCTCTAGGGGTAGCTTTAATGACAGCTTCTAATTCCAGGACTGTGAAAGGTTTGGCTAAAGACTCCCGTTGTGTTAGAGTTAAGGCTGGAAGGTCAAGTGTATCAAGTCTACAGCTCTGGATAGTTGGATTGCATTCATGTAGGTTTCAGGATCGGGGAGACCAATACCACCTTTAGCTCTAGACTTGCTTAGCGTATCGAAGGAGATGCGGGGGCTTTTACCTTGCCAAATAAACTTGCAAATAGTTTTATTCAGAGAGGCAAAATATGATTTAGGTATTTCAATAGGTAGAACTTGCATCAGGTAGGTGAGTTTCGGCATAATCAGGGACATAAAAATGTTCTTTCTACCAAACCACGAGAGATATTTGGAGTCTAAAGAGTCCATCTGAGCCTGCATTGACGCTAAAAGGGGATTATAATTTAGTCTGAATAAATCAGGTAAATGGGGGGATAGTTTAACTCCTAAATAGGTTAATTGTTGGGTTTGCCAATTGAATGGGGAGTTCGTTTGAAGAGAGGAGATGCTAGCAGGAGAGAGCCCTATATGAAGCACTTGGGTCTTGGAGGGGTTAATCTTAAAGTTCGAAAGGGAACCGAAAAGACTAAGAGTTGATAGGATCTTGGGCATGGATTTATGTGGGTTGGTGGTAATGATTAATAAGTCGTCACCAAATGCTGCTAGTTTAAATTCTCTTGCTCCAACTTTTAAACCTCCAATATCCCCGTTTTGTCTAAGGGCTTGTAAAAGGGATTTCATCACTAGTACAAATAAAAGGGGTGAAAGGGGCACCCCTGTCTAGTCCCATTTCTAATGGAAAAGCAAGAGGATAACAAACTATTGACTGACACGGATGCCGAGGAGCAAGTGTACATTGCAAATATTGCGTTGACATAGGGTTCAGGAAATTGAAATTTTGACAGAGTCAATCTGATATATGTCCAGTCCACTCTGTCAAATGCTTTCTCGGCGTCCGTGCCAATCAAGAACAAGGGAGTATGTTTATGAGAGGCATAGTACAAGGAGTCAAAATTTTTTGTAGTGTTATCCTTCCCCTCTCTCCCTTTTACAAAGCCTACCTGGTCTGGATGGATTAGTTCAGGTAAGAAGTTCTGTAACCTAGTGGCTAACATTTTGGCTATAAGTTTAAGGTCTACATTAAGTAGGGAAATTGGGCGGTAGTTGGAGCACAATGTGGGATCTTTGCCTTCTTTGGGTATTATTGTTATAGTGGCTTTAGTCATATCAGGTGAGAGAGGGAGGTTAGACATTGCCAAATTGCAGACAGGAAGTAGGTAGAGTAGGAGTGTGTTCTTGAAGGATGAGAAATAAGTTATGGGGAGACCATCTGGGCCGGGGCATTTGCCTCTAGGGGTAGCTTTAATGACAGCTTCTAATTCCAGGACTGTGAAAGGTTTGGCTAAAGACTCCCGTTGTGTTAGAGTTAAGGCTGGAAGGTCAAGTGTATCTAAAAAGGAGTTAATGTTGGTTTCCCTATCTAAAGAGGGATTGGGTGGGTCAGGGACTGGAAGGTTATAGAGAGAACTGTAAAACAACCTAAATTGATCAGCTATCTCTTCCGCTTTGAATATTAGGGTACCTTGCTGCAATCTAAGAGATTGCACATAGCGGGAGCCTCTTCTCTGTTTAATGCGGTTCATCACATATTTAGAGGCCTTATTGCCATGGGCGAAAATTTTCTGCAGAACATTCAAGAAAAACTTGGCTGAGCGTTCATTTAAAAAAAAAATTAATTGAGCTCTGAGGGAAGAAAGTTCCGCTAGCCGCAAATCATTCAGGGACTGTTTATGCACATTCTCTGCAATGTGTATCTTTGCAAGCAAATCACTGAGTTTTTTCTCTGATTCTTTCTTTAGAAAAGAGCAGAGACCAATCAACCTGCCTCTAATGTATGCTTTATGAGCATCCCAGAGGACTTGAGGGGATATCTCAGTGGTGTTGTTTATTAGAAAATATTCCTCAAGGAAAGAGGATATAAGAGAAGTATGTTTTGCGTTGTTTAGTAGAGTAGAGATTCATTAAATCTCCAGTTGGTTTGTCTATTAATTTTTTGATCTGGGCGTATTTCACAAAAAATAGGGGCATGGTCGGACAAGGTGATGTTTCCAATTTTTGGGAATGAGCAGTATTGCAATTTTTCCTTCGGGATAAAAATATAATCAATTCTACTGTATGAATTGTTAGAAGCGGAGTAAAAGGAGTAGTCAATAGTTTCAGGATTGTGGCAGCGCCAAACATCCAAAACTCCCAGGTTATGCATTTTCGAACGTAACAACCTAAGAGTTTTCGTCGAGACTGGTGATTTTTTGGAAGAAGTGTCTATTGAGGGGTTCAGAGCTATATTGAAATCACCTGCCACAATCAGAAAACCTTCCTTATACTTCTCTATCAAAGAAAGGACTGGAGTGAGCCAGTTATTTTGGTCTACATTTGGGGCGTATATGTTTACAAAAGTAAACATGGTTTGTCTCACTTGGCCTATGAGGATTAAGTACCGACCCTCCGGGTCTTGGACATGCGTTTTGTATTGAAAAGGAAGTCCCCTACAAAAACCAATGCTGACTCCCCTCGAGGCCGCACCCCTAGCACCACAATGATACCAGCAGGGAAATTTGGAATGAGAAAGGTTGGGATAATTCCCATGCTTAAAGTGCGTCTCTTGTAGAAAGACCACTGAGCATTTTTCCCTGTGCAATAGAGAGAAAATCTGGGATCTCTTAGAAGGGGATCTCAGTCCCTTAACATTGTATGAGGCTAATTTAAAATCCGCCATATTTCTTCAGAGGGAGGGAAAGTTGTGTATGGAGTAGGTGTTGTAGTGAAGGAAATCTGACCAACCAGCAGCAAGGTGGAGGAGAGATTGCGGCGGCGAGGGAAGCCCAGGAGCATCCATTCATTCGGGAGAATCTCAATCTGCAAGCTCTGAATCTGCAAGGGCACCTGTTTACCCATTTGAGAGAGTAATGGGGTAGTCTTAGAATACCTGTCAAAACAATAACAATATGAAACAAAAAATAAAACAAGAGGACAAGAGATGAATAAGTATCATCCAAACAAATTGAAACATATCAACAGTGCCTTTCTGATTAGGCATCCTATAAGGGGGGAAAGGGTATATTACCCAGAAGCATTACCCTCTGTAATGCACTTTATACTGGAAAATTTAGATTCATGTAATGTTGTTGGAAGAATCAGGGGGTTCTGCATGATTATTAAGAGAGCCTTAATAATATTTGACCAGTTGGAGACAAGCAAAGGACAAGATGAGGGGGGGGGAAAGGTTAGATCACATAGTAGTGTTAAAAGATGTGGGTGAGCGAGATTAGGTGTCTCACAAGGCCTCCTAGGTATGAGAGGGTGTATTAATACCTGAGGTAGCTTGGTGTTGGTAGTTGATAACGTGACTGGTCTAACCCTAAAAACAGATGGGAAACTCAAAAGAGAGAGATCCCTACTGTCTCCATGTCCAATACCGGGCAGAGAGTAAGGCTCGACCTGAGGAAATGAAAATCATAAGCCAGGCTCTCTGTACAGTATAAAGGAGGTTGCCACATATCTAACAATGTAGTAATAACCAAGAATTAGTACTTCTCATACTATGTTGTTCATAATCCACCTAATTTAAAAAAGGATAAGGCATAGCAGACTACTTTTCCACCATGGTCAGACGTTTAGGGGTGGAGAATGAGTTCCCCCTTCTACCTCTTTGGGGCTTTGGGGTACTCAGAGGTTCCCAGGGGATCACCCTAGGGAGGTCAGGTAAGCTGGTCAAATTCTGGACCATGTCCCAGTTCTCAATAGGCAGAGGGGAAAGCTGAAGAAGGTCATAGGCTTTATCCAGATCTGCAAAAGAGGAGATGTGGATGTGACGTCCATCATGTAGGAAGGATAGACCAAATGGGAATGTCTACCTGTAGATAATTCTGTGCTGTCGCAGCCATTCGGTGAGAGGTCTCAGGGATTTACGTTTTTTAAGGGTCGACTGCGCCAGGTCTTGGAAAATGGTGATATTGTTTTCCTCCCAGTCCACGGTGTTGGAGTTTCTGGCATTTGCCAGGATGGCTTCTTTAACAGGGAAGTGCAGAAATTTGCAAATTACATCCCTGGGGGGCTCATTCGCTTGCGGTTTGGGTCTGAGAGCTCTATGTGCCCGCTCAATCAAAACCTCATGTGCAGAATCAGGGCCTAGAATTTTCAGGCAAATTTGGATTACGGTTTCTGGGATATCCATAGCTGCGACCGATTCAGAAATGCCTCTAAAACGCAAGTTATTGCGCCTGCTCCTGTTCTCTTGATCCTCCATAGCAGTGTAAAGCGAGTTGATATGGCATTGAGCCAGAGACAAGCTAGATGATACTTCAGCCTGGTGCTGCAGGATCGTGGCCTGGGTTTCTTCTAAAACCTCCACCCTCCATCCTATGTGCTTAACATCCTCTTTTATTGAGGAGATGTCCAGGCTAAGGGGGCACAGGGCTTCTGCAAGAGCCTCTTTTAGGAAAGCTCTAGATATGGGCAGACAGTCCGCCTCACTGGGATCGTCCCCTACCTTGTCGCCGCCGGCTGCTGCTGATAGCTTGTGTGCAGAGCGTGGAGTGCCGGGCGCCATGGATTCACGGCTCACTGCCGCTGCAGCTGCTTTTTTAATGAATCTCTCCATCTCCCCAGCTTGATTTTGGGAGCGGTTGCTACCCAGTTGTTCTGTGGGTTTTTGGCCCCCGGTTTTAACCATTTTAGTGACCAGTATGCTTATAATAAGGTGCTGTGAGGGTTATGCAGGCAGGAGAGCAGCACTTCACACTTCCATCCGGCTCAAGCGCAGGCTCCGCCCCCCAGGGATGTCTTTTTTGATGACAAGAAATACGGTATTTGTATTGTACAAGTAGAAATAATTTCTAGATATATTTTGCCTAAAACTTGATGTTAAAATTGCTTCAGCAGATATAAAAAGATTGTTTCTTTAAGCTGCCCATGGTCACTAAAACTTGTCATAGACTAATAAACAAAGTTCTGAGATTTTGGAGATTATGAAGAAGTACTTTCCTTTAGCTAAGAGGCGAATTGTGAAGCACATAATAAAAATGCAGGTCTGTTAAAGTGCAGTCAGCAGTTTTCATTTTACTTTATTCAGAAAAGTAATCTGCATGAAATGTGAATTTTTGTATCACTTCTTAAAATTGCAAAAAGGGTCTTGGTTGTATTTCAATACATGAAATAGAAATGGAATAATAACATTACTCGTATACCCACACATGTTGAGATACATTATATATATATATATATATATATATATATATATATATATTTGTGGTAGAGGCTAAAGGTAACTGACGAGGAGGAGCGCCCAAACCACTGCCCTATGCTGGCTGAGTTGTGCCGGGAGCCAGGAGCGTGGGTAAGCCTAGAAGTGGGCAAAAAGAAGCGAGGAGACTGGAATAGCGGAAAACCATTGAATGCGCCCCCTCAGAGCATGAGATTATGAAAGCCTGGGATATCTCGACCTTCGGGTAAGGAATGTACAGTCGTGGCCAAAAGTTTTGAGAATTACATAAATATTGGAAATTGGAAAAGTGTCTGCTTAAGTTTTTATAATAGCAATTTGCATATACTCCAGAATGTTATGAAGAGTGATCAGATGAATTGCATAGTCCTTCTTTGCCATGAAAATTAACTTAATCCCAAAAAAAAACTGCATTTCATTGCTGTCATTAAAGGACCTGCTGAGATCATTTCAATAATCGTCTTGTTAACTCAGGTGAGAATGTTGACGACTGACGAGCACAAGGCTGGAGATCATTATGTCAGGCTGATTGGGTTAAAATGGCAGACTTGACATGTTAAAAGGAGGATGATGCTTGATGCTTGAAATCATTGTTCTTCTATTGTTAACCATGGTGACCTGCAAAGAAACGCGTGCAGCCATCATTGCGTTGCATAAAAATGGCTTCACAGGCAAGGATATTGTGGCTACTAAGATTGCACCTCAATCAACAATTTATAGGATCATCAAGAACTTCAAGGAAAGAGGTTCAATTCTTGTTAAGAAGGCTTCAGGGCGTCCAAGAAAGTCCAGCAAGCGCCAGGATCGTCTCCTAAAGAGGATTCAGCTGTGGGATCAGAGTGCCACCAGTGCAGAGCTTGCTCAGGAATGGCAGCAGGCAGGTGTGAGCGCATCTGCACGCACAGTGAGGCGAAGACTTTTGGAAGATGGCCTGGTGTCAAGAAGGGCAGCAAAGTAGCCACTTCTCTCCAAAAAAAACATCAGGGACAGATTGATTTTCTGCAGAAAGTATGGTGAATAGACTGCTGAGGACTGGGGCAAAGTCATATTCTCAGATGAAGCCTCTTTCCGATTGTTTGGGGCATCTGGAAAAAGGCTTGTCCGGAGAAGAAAAGGTGAGCGCTACCATCAGTCCTGTGTCATGCCAACAGTAAAGCATCCTGAGACCATTCATGTGTGGGGTTGCTTCTCATCCAAGGGAGTGGGCTCACTCACAATTTTGCCCAAAAACACAGCCATGAATAAAAAATGGTACCAAAACACCCTCCAACAGCAACTTCTTCCAACAATCCAACAACAGTTTGGTGAAGAACAATGCATTTTCCAGCATGATGGAGCACCGTGCCATAAGGCAAAAGTGATAACTAAGTGGCTTGGGGACCAAAACGTTGACATTTTGGGTCCATGGCCTTGAAACTCCCCAGATCTTAATCCCATTGAGAACTTGTGGTCAATCCTCAAGAGGCGGGTGGAAAAACAAAAACCCACAAATTCTCACATACTCCAAGAAGTGATTATGAAAGAATGGGTTGCTATCAGTCAGGAATTGGCCCAGAAGTTTATTGAGAGCATGCCCAGTCGAATTGCAGAGGTCCTGAAAAAGAAGGGCCAACACTGCAAATACTGACTCTTTGCATAAATGCCATGTAATTGTCGATAAAAGCATTTGAAACGTATGAAGTGCGTGTAATTATATTTCACTACATCACAGAAACAACTGAAACAAAGATCTAAAAGCAGTTTAGCAAACTTTGTGAAAACTAATATTTGTGTCATTCTCAAAACTTTTGGCCACGACTGTACCTATCAAAACAAGAAGACTGCCACCGCCCCAATTACCAATCACATGGGCCCGGACCCCTTTTTTTGCAAGCAGCCGAAGCTGCCCCGATACAGAATTAGTGACCGGTGATGGTGAGTGGGTCATACCCGAGACCTGACGCCAGGGTCCTAAAATGGGATATAAATTGGACAGAAGACAGGAACCTTAGTGAAAGGCAACAGCTGGAATTTAGGGGGAGCGTCTTGCAGCAGAGCCAACGACTGTTGAAGGACCCTGACCGGACGCCAATCATTGAAGGTCCTGAGAAAACTTGACCTCGGAGGGAGGCCCGTGCTGACTAGCTTTGGTGGAAGGTAGATTGAGGACAAAATGGTCCTAGGCCCAGGTCAGTTGCTGTCTCAGCATCCCCTGATGCCTGGAGGTGGCGCGGGTGACTTCGCCTGGCCCGAGGAAACCGCAGAATCCAAGGTACACTGCTGCTCTGATGACTAAGCTGCGAGAGGGCCCAAAAGGATGACCAGGGAGTCAATGGTGGACTGTAACTGGGACAGTGACTGCTGGATGGACATAAACCCCGACTGGACACCTGATGGCTTGGGCTGGTCATCAGCAGTCTATACAAATCCGCCTTACTAGCAGAGGCTGGGTGTGGAAACCCTCTCCTGTTGAGTTCTGCCACCAGCTTTGGAATTGTCCAACCTCTCAAGGACATAGGGCCGGACCGGCCTGACACCGAAGATTCTGGGACTGACATGGTGTCATCCATGTCTGAGCCCGTGACATGCCTGACCTGAAGTTGCTAGAGGAGGCCTGTAAAAGATGTTTAAAGATCCCGACCTGGGCAAAGTGTCGGATAAAAGCTGCTGGCTAGAACCTGGAAAAAAAAAAGGGAAGAACATGCAGGCTGACCAGACCCCGGACCAAGGTCCGAACGGTGCAAAGTAGATGAAGCGAAGCCCGCGCGCGCCGGGGAATGCATGAGCGTAGAGCTAGGGCATGCGGGAGGCAGCGGATGGGAGGACTGGCCGGGAGATGGAAACAGAACTACCAATAGGCGACAAGAGTGACCGAACCAGGACAGAACCACAGGAAGTTTGTGAAGCGACCCCTGAACCCTGGGAGACCGGCGCCGAAACTGGGGGAGGCTGAAGAGCGATCGGAATGATGACCTGTGGAGCCTAGGCGACCCGAGGTGAGGACAGGAAACGTGACCCGAAGGAGGGTGATGAATGAACGCGGCCTGAGTGAGTGAACGGGGCGTGCCTAGCCGAGGGGCAAATGCAGACCTGACCCAGACTGAACCTGGAAGTGTGGAAACCGAGACGAGGGCAGCAGGAGTGACGACGGACGGATGGCCAGGACTCCAGTTCCAATACTCCTGCTTGGACGTCAGCCACCGAGTCGACCAGTGAGTTCAAGGTGGACTGTAGCTGCACACGCGAGAGCTGGATAGATGATGTGTCCGGTTGAACCCCGGAAGAGTTTGGGCTGGTCATGAGGAGCTTATATAGCTCTGCCTTTCTGGCGGAGGCTGGATGCGGGATGCCTCTCCTGTTAAGCTCCGCCAGTAAATTCGGAATGGTCCAACTCCTTAGTGACTATGGACCGGCTTGGCCTGAAATGACAGTTTTAGGGACAGAAAGGCTGTCCCTATATCGGAGTCCCGAGACATGATTGACCTGTGGAAACATAAATTGCGGAAAAAGGGTGACGGAGTAAAAGGACCGAAAAAGGTGTGAGGGCGAAGATATAAACATACCCGAATACAGACCACCGTAACACGGACTAGCAGAAAACCGAACTCCCTGGATAGATGAATAATCTAATTAACTGAGAAGCATTGACCCGTTGGGCTCGCAGAGGATGACAGTAAGCACTTACCTGAACAGGACTGACTGGAACCTGGGAATAGGCTAGAACCTGAAAGAAAAAGGGGGACAGGCAAATTTGAGAGTACAGAACTAGGGATGACCCCAGACCTGTTGAGCCAGGCGAACTGGCCAGGATGGGGCGCACCCCTGGAGTCAAATAAATGATCTGAGCATATTAGATTGGCCATTGACAGAAGAAGGCCACCTGAGCGTACCAGGTGGCAGAAGGGAGAGATGGCGCGTTGCCATTAGACAGAATCTGCGAGTAGCAGCGGCCCGCGCAGGGCGGAAGACATTTCATGACGGACCTGAGCCAGGTGGACAAAGAGCGTGAAGAAACCTGAGGATCAGGCGGAAGAGTGGCCCCGTAGGCTGCGCTAGATACGACAGCACGACTGCCAGCTGGTGGAAAGGAGCGAGGAGACCCACGTACCAATTGAAGGTGAGTAGGCAAGGAGGACCTGGGCGTACCAGGTACGAACTGTGTTCTGGGCCAACCAGGGGTTGACAATGTGACAAAACAAGAGAAGCGACCGTGCCCAGTGAACAATCAGGGGCCTAGGAAGTGTCTATAGACACAAGGACAACAGTGACCTGGGCGTACCAGGCAGACGATGACAGGCCTGGGCGTGACCAGGTGGAGAAAAGCGTAGAAAGAGTGCCAGGGCGATCCCAACAAGAGGAAGACGACCTGAGCGTATCAGGGAGGTGGTTCATTTGAATTTTATTTAGATTTTTTTACGCAACCCACAAGCTAAAATATTGCAGGTGCAATTGTTCCTAGGAGCATGCCAGCACGCACCTGCCACACCAAACCCCCATACCCGGGATGTCAGCAGGCAGGACCACAGGGTGAATAAATGTTAAGGCATGCCCCAATGTCGCCCCTTGCCGCCAGATATGCGCAGCAGGAGCCGGAAAGCGGCTACCTGGGACCCAGCGTGGCATGACCCCCAAAGGAGGCCGCGAGTCCCACCAGCCACTGTGAGAAGAACGGCGGGCCCTAGATGTGGCGCGCGGGACCCGAGCCCCCCCCCCCCCCCCCCGGAGCCAGACGCCAAGCGGAGGACCGTAATAGCAAGAATGGGGCCAGGAGGCATCCTTCACATGATGAATCCCACCGAAAGTGAAGAACAAGAATGCTTGACCTGACCTGGCGTGAGACATACAATGATATACAAAAACAAAAGAAACCAGGAAAAAATTAAATATAAAATTGTACTAACAATATGGGCATGACAAGATCTCCAGGCTGACTGGGCAGGCCACTGGATATCTGCTTAGCGGTGCACTGGAACACAGGGGAAACCTTACACCATCCGGCAGATCGCCAACCAGAACCAGACGGAAACCTGGAACCGTGCTGGAGCTGTAATAGTCATAAGCGCACAGCACGAGGAGACGCAGGCAGCAGAAAGGCAAAGGGAGAAAGACAAACATCCCAAATGTGTAAGTTAATCACCCAGAATCACCATTCACTTGGCTGTGATCTAACACCAACCATAATGTCAGTCAATGATTGCACGTAGTGGGTGAAGATATGGCTTAGCAAGTGATGAAGGAATGCACTATAATCGGATACTGGCTGCTGGAAGAGACAGGAGCGACCTTGATCTTCCAAGATGGACATTCAAGAAATGTGGTTATGTTGACAATAACTGCTATGCAGGGGTCAATAAGATCAATGTATGTGGATTCAGAGTAAAATTATAGTCTGGTGCTAGCAACCCAAACGCAATCTATGGCAGATTTCCAAGCCTGTGTAACAGGACCTGCCGATGCAGTGCAACATACCGATCCACGGCGTGCGTTCCACGCTGGAACAGAAGAGAACATGGGGGCGCCGGCCAGAGGCGACTTGGTGGAGCAGGAAACGAGGGAAGGAGACTCACCCGACCTACTAGAGACGTGGGAGGCGACGTGGGAGGCGACGTACGGGTGGCGAGCAGGCCACTTGAGGACTCCAGGTGAGAAAGCGAGGCGGCTCCTGACCCGGCGGCTGTGATCTGGAAGCGCCCAGAGGAGGCGGGAGTCGGCGCTTATGAGGGGTCAGACGCCCCTCCCACAAATTCAGGCTGACATATCAGCCTTCCAACATATATATACTGCTCGTCCCCCAAAAAAGTCGCCACCAAAAATATTTTGTTGGACCGCCTTTAGCTTTGATTATGGCACGCATTCGCTGTGGCATTGTTTCAATAAGCTTCTGCAATATCACAATATTTACAGTCAGGTCCATAAATATTGGGACATCGACACAATTCTAACATTTTTGGCTCTATACACCACCACAATGAATTTGAAATGAAACTAACACGATGTGCTGTAACTGCAGACTGTCAGCTTTAATTTGAGGGTATTTACATCCAAATCAGGTGAACGGTGTAGGAATTACAACAGTTTGCATATGTGCCTCCCACTTGTTAAGGGACCAAAAGTAATGGGACAATTGGCTTCTCAGCTGTTCCATACCCAGGTGTGTGATATTCCCTCATTATCCCAATTGCAATGAGCAGATAAAAGGTCCAAAGTTCATTTCAAGTGTGCTATTTGCATTTGGAATCTGTTGCTGTCAACTCTCAAGATGAGATCCAAAGAGCTGTCACTATCAGTGAAGCAAGCCATCATTAGGCTGAAAAAAAAAAAAACAAAGCCATCAGAGAGATAGCAAAAACATTAGGCGTGGCCAAAACAACTGTTTGGAACATTATTAAAAAGAAGGAACACACCGGTGAGCTCAGCAACACCAAAAGACCTTGAAGACAACGGAAAACAACTGTGGTGGATGACCGAAGAATTCTTTCCCTGGTGAAGAAAACGCCCTTCACAACAGTTGGCCAGATCAAGAACACTCTCCAGGAGGTAGGTGTATGTGTGTCAAAGTCAACAATCAAGACAAGACTTCACCAGAGTGAATACAGAGGGTTCACCACAAGATGTAAACCATTGGTGAGCCTCAAAAACAGGAAGGCCAGATTAGAGTTTTCCAAACGACATCTAAAAAAGCCTTTACAGTTCTGGAACAACATCCTATGGACAGATGAGACCAAGATCAACTTGTACCAGAGTGATGGGAATAGAAGAGTATGGAGAAGGAAAGGAACTGCTCATGATCCTAAGCATACCACCTCATCAGTGAAGCATGGTGGTGGTAGTGTCACGGCGTGGGCATGTATGGCTGCCAATGGAACTGGTTCTCTTGTATTTATTGATGATGTGACTGCTGACAATAGCAGCAGGATGAATTCTGAAGTGTTTCGGGCAATATTTATTATTTTTTTTAAAACTTTCTTTATTAGGATGTGTGAAGCATACAATCATATACTACAAAGAACATATTGTATGAGGTATACAACCATAATCCATATCGATCACATTCAGATACATCCTTTTATATCATTTGATTACATTATTTAGAGAACCAAATATTCAAAACAATCCTATGCCCCAAGAACAAGCAGGAACTGAAGACAGTTGCAGTAGAGTCCTGGCAGAGTATCATCAGGGATGAAACCCAGCGTCTGGTGATGTCTATGCGTTCCAGATGTCAGGCTGTAATTGACTGCAAAGGATTTGCAACCAATTATTAAAAAGTGAAAGTTTGATTTATGATTATTATTCTGTCCCATTACTTTTGGTCCCTTAACAACTGGGATGCACATATGCAAACTGTTGTAATTCCTACACCATTCACCTGATTTGGATGTAACCCTCAAATTAAAGCTGACAGTCTGCAGTTAAAGCACATCTTGTTCGTTTCATTTCAAATCCATTGTGGTGGTGTATAGAGCCAAAAATGTTAGAATTGTGTTGATGTCCCAATATTTATTGACCTGACTGTATTTCCATTCAGTGTTGCATTAATTTTTCACCAAGATCTTGCATTGATGATGGTAGAGTCTGACTGCTGCGCAAAGCCTTCTCCAGCACATCCCAAAGATTCTCAATGGGGTTAGGGTCTGGACTCTGTGGTGGCCAATCCATGTGTGAAAAGGATGTCTCATGCTCCCTGAACCACTCTTTCACAATTTGAGCCCGATGAATCCTGGCATTGTCATCTTGGAATATGCCCGTGCCATCAGGGAAGAAAAAATCCATTGATGGAATAACCTGGTCATTCAGTATGTTCAGTTAGTCAGCTGACCTCATTCTTGGGGCACATACTGTTGCTGAACCTAGACCTGACCAACTGCAGCAACCCCAAATCATAGCACTGCCCCCACAGGCTTGTACAGTAGGCACTAGACATGATGGGTGCATCACTTCATCTGCCTCACTTTTTACCCTGATGCGCCCATCACTCTGGAACAGGGTAAATCTGGACTCATCAGACCACATGACCTTCTTCCATTGCTCCAGAGTCCAATCTTTATGCTCCTTAGCAAATAGATTTTTTTTTTCTGGTTTGCCTCACTAATTAGTGGTTTTCTTACGGCTAAACAGCGTTCAGTCCCAATCCCTTGTGTTCTCTTCGCATTGTGCGTGTGGAAATGCTCTTACTTTCACTATAAAACATAGCCCTGAGTTCTACTGTTGTTTTTCTTCGATTTGATTTCACGATCATTCAGGATTTTTTTCATGCCACATTTCTTCCTCGAATACGATGGGTCCCCACTATCGTTCCAGTTTTGAATAATGGGTTGGACAGTTGTTAACCTAATTTTAGTCGTTTCTGCAATCTCTTTAGATGTTTTCTCTGCTTGATGCATGCCAATGATTTGACCCTTCTCAAACAGACTAACATCTTTTTCACGACCACGAGATGTGTTTTTCGACATGGTTGTTTAACCACCTCAGCTCCCCTAGCTTAAACCCCCTTAATGACCAGACCACTTTTTACAATTCTGCACTACACTACTTTCACGGTTTATTGCTCGGTCATACAACTTACCACCCAAAATGAATTTTACCTTCTTTTCTTCTCACTAATAGAGCTTTCATTTGGTGGTATTTCATTGCTGCTGACATTTTTACTTTTTTTGATATTAATCGAAATTTATCGAAATTTTTGCAAAAAAATGACATTTTTCACTTTCAGTTGTAAAATGTTTCAAATAAAAATAAATTTCTATATGAATTTTTCTCTAAATTTATTGTTCTACATGTCTTTGATTAAAAAAATGCAATAAGTGTATATTTATTGGTTTGGGTAAAAGTTATAGCGTTTACAAACTATGGTACAAAAATGTGAATTTCCGCATTTTGAAGCAGCTCTGATTTTCTGAGCACCTGTCATGTTTCCTGAGGTTCTTCAATGCCCAGACAGTAAAAACACCCCACAAATGACCCCATTTCGGAAAGTAGACACCCTAAGGTATTCGCTGATGGGCATAGAAGTTCATAGAAGTTTTTATTTTTTGTCTCAAGTTAGCGGAAAAGTCTCATATTCCACTAACTTGTGACAAAAAATAAAAACTTCCATGAACTCACTATGCCCATCACAAAATACCTTGGGGTGTCTTCTTTCCAAAATGGGGTCACTTGTGGGGTATTTATACTGCCCTGGCATTTTAGGGGACCTAAAGCGTGAGAAGAAGTCTGGAATCCAAATGCCTAAAAAATGCTCTTTAGAATTTGGGCCCCTTTGGGCACCTAGTCTGCAAAAAAGTGTCACACATGTGGTATCGCCGTACTCAGAGGAAGTAGGGCAATGTGTTTTGGGGTGTATTTTTACATATACCCATGCTGGGTGAGAGAAATATCTCTCTAAAAGTCAACTTTTCCCATTTTTTTATACAAAGTTGTCATTTTAGAGAGATATTTCTCTCACCCAGCATGGGTATATGTAAAAAGACACCACAAAACACATTGCCCAACTTCTCCTGAGTACGGCGATACCACATGTGTGACACTTTTTTGCAGCCTAGATGCGCAAAGGGGCCCACATTCTAAAGAGCACCTTTAGGATTTCACAGGGCATTTTTTACGCATTTGGATCCCAAATGACTTCTCACACTTTAGGTCCCCTAAATGCCAGGGCAGTATAAATACCCCACAAAAGACCCCACTTGGCTTTACTGTCATAACCAATACTGAGAGAATCAGTTTTCTAGATACCCTAGTTCTCAAAGATCCATCAGGTCACATTCAATTTGACCTTTACAATAAACCAACGGACAGGAACAGCTTATTACATTATACCAGTAACCACTCTAGAGCCACCAAAGCGTCACTCCCTAAATCTCAACTCACAAGGCTAGAAAGAATAGTAACGGATCCATTAACATTACAACAGAGACAAGCAGATATGAAATCCAAATTCAGAGAAAGGGGCTACCCTGACCAATTGATTACCAACAAACCGGCAATATGCAAACAAACTACTCCACAGACCACCACTCCCCTACCACGGATACCATGCATTCTCACATATCACCCCCTGGCTCCAAAAATCCAACAAACAATCAGAAAACAATGGTCTATACTGTCACAAGCATACCCCGAGATTCCAGAATTCCAGACTCCTCCCATCACCTGTTATAAAAGATCACAAAATATTAGGGACCACCTCATCCGTGCAGATATTGGACCTCTAGAAAAAATACCTAAGCAACGTTTTTTACAAAATCCGAAATATGGCACCTTCCCGTGCCTACATTGCGCACAGTGCTCGAGTGTGATTAAGGGTAACTTTATTACACATCCACACACGGGCAAAAGATTCCCTATCAAAGGATACTTTACCTGTGATTCCTCATTCGTAGTCTATCTAATTAAATGCCCATGTGGACTTTGTTACGTGGGTGAAACCACGCAACAAAAAAGGAACCGTATCTCCAAACACAAATCCACCATTAGGACTGAACAATTGTTATTACCAATCCCAGCACACTTTAAGGAACACCACCACCAGATTTCATCCTTACGCTACCAGGTCTTGGAACAAGTCAATACCCCACGGAGAGGTGGCAACAGGATTAAAACATTGAAAGAACGAGAAAGCTTTTGGATACACTGTCTGGACACTTTATCCCCGAGAGGCCTTAACCGGGAATGTGACTTTTATTGCGATCTGTAAATACTCAATCCTCAAATATTTATACTTATTTTTGAGTATTGTGGACTGATATGGTATTATAATGTTTCTTCTGATATTAATACGTATGTACCTTTCCTTTATTTCAGGCTCCCTAGTTGGATTATAAACATAGTCAATATTCAAGTCGGTGAGAAAACTACCTTCCCCCTCCCCACCCCCTCCTTTTTCCCCCCCCTTTTCCTCCTACCCTCTTCCCCTCGCCCCCCCCCCCGCTTCCCTTCCCACCTTTTCCTCCCTTTCACCCCTCCACCCCTCCCCCTTCCTACCCTCCCCCTCATCATAGATTAGTATATAGTATAAGTCTTTAGAACGCGTAGATACCTATATGCCTGAATATTCATTCATAAAACATAAGAACTATATCATGTTTTTTCGCCTTTTGTTTTTTGTTTTTACTTCTTATCCTTTTGTTTTTTGCTTTGTGCCTTTTTTCTGTATAATGGAGTATGTTAAGAATCTAAGTAATCACTATATTATGCTTCAAATTATTCCTTTCACACATGTATGTGACCCTTTTTTCAACCGCTACAACTTACTTTATTCTCCTTGATTCAAGCAGCAGCATAGAACCAACAACACTCTCTATCTTTAAATATCTTTAATATTTTTCATACAACCCCTCTCCCTTCTTTTGAATCAATCAGCGGATTGATCCTTAATCGATTATTACCGTTATTCACCCCTTTAGACACAATACAGTACCCATTTCTAGAACAATGTTAGACCTCTACTTTATCGTCCCAACACTCAGTGCGCATGCCCCACTGTGTCCTGCGGCCGCGCGGCTCACATGGCGTCATTGGCGATCATGTGACCTGCTGAACCCGGACACAGGTCAAAGCAGACACATGACTTCCGGCCGCACGTCTTAAAACGCCACCAGAGGTTCGCATACACAGCGCCTACACCATGCAGCTTTACCAACCGGCCACGGTAAGTTCATGCACTGCTACAGATTGAGGTGTTATATACCCATATCCAAACCGCCACTTCATTTATCTATAGATATATTGTTACTTAAACTCACCATACCAAACGTTACCTACCTATTAGATTGATTCCAAAATTTTGACTTATACCTTACTGATGAGTAAGGGTTCATGCTCCAGCCCTATTCTGTTCATTATGTCCTCTTTTTATTAGAAACAGTACTTACTCGACCAGTCATAATATCCCTCCTACTTTATCTACCTTCTACTCTCTCTTTACCAATGTTATAAATCTGAGACCTATGTAATTGTATGCAGCTGTATGTGCGTGGGTGTGTGTGTATGTGCATGTATGTGCGTGTGTACTAGCGTGCACATGTGCATGCATATATGTATATACATACATGCATATATATATATATCAATTCTTCCTATTTCTTTATGTTTTTTACATGGGTCAATAGTGCACTATGGTCGCCATATTGAGACGCCAATAAAACCTTTATTTATACTCCTTTTCAGATCCCTTGAGAAAGGTCTTTGACAGGACCGAAACGTTGGGACATATCAAGGCCTACAAATATATATGTGATTTTTTGCTTATATCACAGCTATGGCGCGACTAGTCATATATTGACAAATCTTGTGAAATACCATTGTGTACCTAAAATAAATTTGCAAAATAATAAGATATTGGTGTGCCGTGGATTATCTCTATATATTTTGCCACTGTGTTGGCAACTAATGTGATTCCTCATGCAATTCCCACCATTAACACTCTGTGACTGGGCCACTGTATTGACGACTCATGTGATTCCTCATGCGATTCCAACCCTCACCACTCTGTGACTGGGCCACTGTATTGACGACTCATGTGATTCCTCATGCGATTCCAACCCTCACTGCTCTGTGACTGGGGCACTGTGTTAAAGACTCATGCAATTCCCAACCTCACCACTCTGTGCGACTGGGCCACTGTGTTGACTCCTCATGCTGTTGCCACCTCACCACTTGGTCATGGGGGCACTTTTTGTTTCAGCGTGTAACAGAACAGGTTCTGTATAAATATATGTGAAATCAGCTGACAACGGTGTAAAAGGAGTGCACTTCTTCTTGACGCTAACATTGACCTGTAAGGCTGAGTTCACACTTGAGTTACCGGTATTTGGTCAGTTTTGGCCTCAACTTTTGAACTTGATGGACTTATGTCTTTTTTCAACCGTATCAACTATGATGCACCTGTGTCTCATCTTAACCTATGTAACTATGCACTATACACCAGAAAAATCTGCTGATGTCTACAACAGCACAGAAAAAATATAGGTCTGATGTATGTCACTTTACACAATGCAGTTGCATATATTGCCCCCCAAGAAATCCTGCAGAAATTTTCATTCCACATCTGTGGGTGGCGCTGAAAATTGCAGTGCTCAAAATATCAGAAAATGTTTGTGCAACTGATCCTAAAAAGTGGCAAAGCCCCTATTTGCAATTTTTGAAGCCAGAATTTTAGAGTACAGGGCTTGATAAACTATCCCACTTAGTGCTTGTTTTAGGAACTTAAATGTGAACAGAAAAAGTAGGGTGAACATAGGGTGCCATTTATGTATTGATATACGCCACTTTTGTGGCGTATATCTGTCACAGGTTTTCTCTCAAGCCATTTTATGACAGAATCTGTGACTTTTCCATGCACAAGTCACTTTCCTGAAAGGACAAAAAGAGAGTGTGGCATGGGGGAGGGGGGGGGGGGAGGGAAGAGGCCTGGCCGGCAGGCCCATCTCGTTCATCCTCTTGTACAAATTTTTTTTAATCTACGCTAGCAAGGGAGCTGGCATAGATTTTAGATTGCTGCACAACCTGCTAGACGAAGCAACAAAGTTATGTAGAGGCCTATGCCTCCACATAACTTTGGCATTTCATCCAGCAGCACAGGCACAATTAAGACTGGCGTCTAGAGGGCCATGGTCTGGCTGCCTAGGCGGATGGGTGCATAGAGCCTGAGCTCCCGTGTCGGCACCTAATAAAGCGACTAATAGCAAGCTCAGCGACTATCGACGATACCCTGCTACACACGCAGGAGAAAGTGACCCTCACCAGACATGACGGGTCGAAGAAAGAAAGTGGCCAAACAGCCCAAACTCACAAAATTCTACTTCTCCAGAGACGCTGGAGAAATCCAAGATGGCACCGGTAGTGAAGCGGTCCCTCCTGAAAAGCGCGCGGCGAATGCAGACCTGCAGCTGGCTCCCCTCACTACAAACCTAGGGAGATCGTTATCTGATTCAGCGCTCCACTCCCAGCTGGTTCTGGAGGAAGGCGACATAGATACAGGCAGAGGACCGGAGAAAACAGCAGGCCTGAATGACACACAGGGCCAGGTGAGCCGAGTTCCTCTGTCCAGCAGCGCGCTGCGGGAGCTTCCCTCAGGTCACCGGGACGTTGCATGGTCTCAGACCAACTTGGGGGCTGAAAATACTCCCTCACAGGGGGCCACTAAACGGGTCCAAACTACCCCAGATGATGAGGGGGAAGTAGCGCTGCAAGCATTAAAGGTATCTAATACCGCCCTCACAGACACAACCATTAGGGACACACTCATTCTACAGAGACGTTCCATGTTGCTGGACATTAAATCCATCATAGCTCCTTTGCGCTCGGACATTGATGATCTGGGGGCCCGGACGGACCACCTAGAAAACAAATTTGGAGACTTTGCTGCTTCACATAATGCATTAATTGATGCACACTCAGATCTAGAGGCAGAGGTCGAAAGCATCAAGGCCAAAATGGCTGACCTTGAAGATAGGAGCAGGCGCAATAATATAAAGCTGAGAGGGATCCCAGAGTCGGTGTCCCCCAGAGAAATCCCTGATTATGTGCGGTCTCTTTTGAAAGCGGTGTTACTGGACTGTCATGAAAGGGATTTAGAAATTGACAGGGCGCATCGTGTACCGCGTCCACGCCATTTGGAGGAAACAGTACCCCGTGATGTGTTAGCCAGGGTGCATTTTTTCAAGATCAAAGAGCAGTTGCTGGCATATGCGAGGAAAAAGGGAGGCCTCCCTGCATTATTCCACGAAATTCTACTATTTGCTGATTTGTCTGCAGCTGCACTGCGACTGAGGAGAGCCTTTTTACCTGTCACGTCGGCTCTCAGAAGCGCTGAAATATCGTATAGGTGGGGCTTTCTTGTTCGCCTGCTGATCCAACATGGCGGAATCATTCATGCCATCAAAGCTCTGGAAGAGGGTTTGGCGCTCCTGCAAAGCTGGAATATACCGGTGGCCAGCACTGAAGAAGCAACCCGCCAGGCCCCTGCTAAAGTCCGGAAAGACTGGTCAAGAGTTCGCTGAGTATAGCTGTATCCAAGGCGAGTGGTCCTCGCCAGTCAGGTGCTGTGCGTTATCAAGGGTTCTGTCGCCCTAACATCCTTTGGTTGTCCTAGGTTGCAGACGGGACATTTGCCCTTCATTTAGTACTGAGCCTTATCTGGCTCATTCCTTGTTAATATGTTATTGCTACTGTGCCTCCTATGTTTTTGGGGGTTTCATTCGTTAGTAATTTATGATATGCCTGTACCTACTAGTGCTGCCTATGCTAGGAAGACACGGGCGTCCTCTCTGGGAGACGGCCTGTGTTTAATATCTCTCTTATTACCAACTACTATGCAAATGTTGTTTATTTTGATATATTATGGTAATAACTTTTGCTAGTCTGAATGCCAATGGCTTGAACAGCCCTATGCGTAGATCACACATGTGGAAGGAAGCCAAATTGCTGAAATGTGATATTTTGGGAATTCAGGAGACACATGCTTCAACGAGACGCATCTAGACTGAAACATCCGCTTTTTCCCCACATATTTCAGTCGCATTATCATTCTAAAGCCAGGGGGGTCATGTTAGCAGTTAAAAACACAGTTGCGTTTACACGTATAGCAGTCCATACAGACCCGTTGGGGAGATTTGTCATTCTGATCTGTACACTAAACAACGTGTTATTCACAATAGTATCTTTATATGCGCCTAATCAAGGTCAATTGCATTTTCTCCACAAGGTGTTGAAGTTGGTCAGAAAAAAACAACAAGGGAAATTAGTGGTCTGTGGGGATTTTAATTTGACTTCGGATCCATCAGTGGATACCTCCTCGCTCACAACAAGGTACACCCCCTCCCTAGCTGATACTTTCTGGAGAGAGGAACTTTATGACGTGTGGCGTATACACCACGCATCTGCTAGAGACTATACATTTCACTCTGGAGTTCACAATGTGTACTCCAGACTAGACATGTTTCTCGTGGATAGAGCTCTTCTTCCACACACACAAGCATCCTCCTTGGAAACTATCAAGTGGTCTGACCACGCTGCTATCACATTGTCAATCTCAGAAACGGTTAGCTCCCCTCAAACATATATGTGGAGAAGCAGCCCATTCTTATTGTCTGACCCCCAATATAGGTCAAAAATAGAGACAGATGTGCAGGAGTTCTTTCAACTAAATAATTCCACACACACAGACCCATGGACCCTGTGGAATGCCCACAAAGCATGTGTTAGGGGATCCTTTATACAACAGGGGGCAATTAGGAAAAAGTGTATGGAAGCTAAAATGTCAGATATTTTATCCCAATTACAACATGTAGAAACAAATAATAAGGCGAGTCCTTTTCCACTTTTGGCTGAGGAGATCAGACGCCTCAGACAGGAGCTGAGAGGATACATGCTTTCCTCATTTGAGAAAATGCATAGAAAATCAAAGGCGACCTATTACTCGCAGGATAATAAGGCGGGAAAGCTGCTGGCATCGAGATTTAAAGCCCGGTGTACAAAAAACAGAATCCCACATATCCTCCATCCGCACTCGCAGGAGAAGGTATATTCCCCCGCTGATATAGCTAATGGTTTTAAGGCATATTACGAGGACCTGTATAATTTACGCAATTCCCATCCAACTCCAGGCGAGCTTAACCCTTTCATGACCAAGGGTCATTGATGCCCCAGTGTCTAGGTCAAAATTTACAAATCTGACATGCGTCACTTTATGTGGTAATTGCTTTGGAACACTTTTATTTATCCAAGCCATTCTGAGATTGTTTTCTCGTGACATATTGTACTTCATGATAGTCATAAATTTGAGTAAATATATTTCACCTTTATTTATGAAAAAATCTTGAATTTTTCTAAATTTTTGAAAAATTCACAATTTTCAGAATTTCAATTTCTCTGCTTCTAAAACAGAAAGTCATACCTAATAAAATATTTTATTACTTAACATTTCCCATATGTCTACTTTATGTTGGCATAATTTTGGAAATGTCATTTTATTTGTTTAGGACGTTAGAAGGTTTAGGAGTTTAGAAGCAATTCTTAAAATTTTTAAGAACATTTCCAAAACCCACTTTTTAAGGACCAGTTCAGGTTTGAAGTCACTTTGTGGGGCTTACATAGTGGAAACCCCCCATAAAAGACCCCATTGTAGAAACTACACCCCTCAAATTACTCAAAACTGATTTTACAAACTTTGTTAACCCTTTAGGTTTTCCACAAGAATTAAAGGAAAATGGAGATGAAATTTCTAAATTTCACTTTTTTGGCAGATTTTCCATTTTATTACATTTTTTTCTTTAACACATTGAGGGTTAACAGCCAAGCAAAACTCAAAATTTATTACCCTGATTCTGCGGTTTACAGAAACACCCCACATGTGGTCATACAATGATGTAAGGGCGCACGGCAGGGCGCAGAAGGAAAGGAACGCCGTATGATTTTTGGAAGGCAGATTTTGCTAAACTGGTTTTAGATGCCATGTCCCATTTAAAGCCCCCCTGATGCACCCTTACAGTGGAAACTCCCAAAAAGTGACTCCATTTTGGAAACTAGGGGATAAGGTGCCAGTTTTATTGGTACTATTTTGGGGTACATATGATTTTTAATTGCTCTATATTAAGTTTTTTGTGAGGCAAGGGAACAAAAAAATGGCTGTTTTGGCACAGTGTTTTTTCTTTTTTTACAAGATTCATCTGACAGGGTAGATCATGTGCTATTTTTATAGAGCAGGTTGTTACGGACGCAATGATATCAAATATGTAAACTTTATTTGTTTGTTTGTTTCAGTTTTACATAATAAAGCAATTTTGAAAAAGAAATTATGTTTTTGTGTGTCCATTTTCTGAACGCCATATGTTTTTTATTTTTCTGCCAATCGTCTTTTTCAGGAGCTCGTTTTTTGCAGAAAGAGTAGAGGTTTTTATTGGTACCATTTTTGGGTGCATAGGATTTTTTGATCATTCATTATTACACTTTATGGGACAAGGTGACCAAAAAATTAGCTGTTTTGGAACAGTTTGTATTTATTTATTTTTACAGCGTTTATCTGTCATGTGACAGTTTTATAGTTTTATAGAGCAGATCGTTACGGATGTGACAATACCTAATATGTATACTTTTTCTTATTTATTTAAGTTTTACACAATAATAGCATTTCTGAAACCAAAGAAATGATGTTTTAGTGTCTCCATAGTCTGAGAGCCAAAGCTTTTTTATTTTTTGGGCGATTGTCTTAAATAGGGTATCATTTTTTGCGGGATGAGGTGACGGTTTGATTGGTACTATTTTGGGGGTCATAAGCCTTTTTGATCGCTTGCTGTTGCACTTTTTGTGATGTAAGGTGATTTTTTTATGGTGTTTATCGGACGGGGTCTATCATGTAATATATTTATAGAGAAGGTCGTTACAGACGCGGTGATACCTAATATGTGTAGTTTTTTTTTCTTTTCATTTTTTATAGGAAAAGGCAATTTCTTTTTTTCATTTTTCATTTTTATTTATTTATTTATTTTTACTTTTATTATTATCACACTTTTTTTTATCAAGTCCCTCTTGGATCTTGAAGATCCAGTGGGGCTGATGGCTGTACTATACTTTGCAATGCTCTTGCATTGCAAAGTATAATACAATCAGATGCCCTGTAGGTGGCAACAGCGGACGCTTTTGCAAAGTGTCTGGTTGCCATGGCAACCATCGGGCGCTGCCATCGCAGCGCGGCAGCCCCGATGGTGGAGAGAGGGAGCCCCCTCCCTCTATTAACCCCATGGATGCCGCTGCCGCGGCATCTATGGGGTTACAGCAGAGTGTCAGCATAGAGCTGACACTCTCTGCTGATGGCCGCGGCTCAGGAATGGAGTCGCTGCCATCACACACAGCAGGGGGACCGCACGGCATGGGGGCAGCGCTGGAAAGGGGGGGGGTTGGGGGTGGTATTGCCAGCATTGAGGGGCAGCGCAAATGGGGGCAGGAGGTTGACCGCATCAGGGCACTGGGCAGGCTGCAGGAATGTGCATGGGAGCGGGGGGGAAGGAACTTCATAACGGGCAGGCGGGGATAAGAGGGGGCTTGGCGCACAGATCGGGGGGCACAGATCAGGGGGGGCACGAGGACACAGATCGGGGGGGCACGAGGACATTTTTTCACTGCCGTGATCCGATTGGTTAGTCTGCACAGACTAACCAATCGGATCGATTGCCAGCAAGGGGCCACTCTGATTGGTCCCTTGCGGCATTACTGAACTGTATGCTGTCCGTGACAGCACCAGGGCAGGGGCAGAAGCTTTAATCCAAGCTGTAAAAATTGTCGGGTGAAATCCGAAAGGTGCTCTTTGGAATGTGGGCCCCTTTGCCCACCTAGGCTGCAAAAAAGTGTCACACATCTGGTATCACCGTACTCAGGAGAAGTTGGGCAATGTGTTTTGGGGTGTCTTTTTACATATACCCATGCTGGGTGAGAGAAATATCTTGGCAAAAGACAACTTTTCCCATTTTTTTATACAAAGTTGGCATTTGACCGAGATATTTATCTCACCCAGCATGGGTATATGTAAAATGACACCCCAAAACACATTGCCCAACTTCTCCTGAGTACGGCAATACCAGCTGTGTACACTTTTTTGCAGCCTAGGTGGGCAAAGGCGCCCACATTCCAAAGAGCACCATTTTTTACAGATTTTGATTTCAAACTACTTCTCACGCATTCGGGCCCCTAAAATGCCAGGGCAGTATAACTACCCCACAAGTGACCCCATTTTGGAAAGAAGACAGTATTTCGTGATGGGCATAGTGAGTTCATGGAAGTTTTTATTTTTTGTCACAAGTTAGTGGAATATGAGACTTTGTAAGAAAAAAAAATAAAAAAAAATCATAATTTTCCGCTAACTTGTGACAAAAAATAAAAAATTCTAGGAATTCGCCATGCCCCTCAAGGAATACCTTGGGGTGTCTTCTTTCCAAAATGGGGTCACTTGTGGGGTAGTTATACTGCCCTGGCATTCTAGGGGCCCTAATGTGTGGTAAGTAGTTTGAAATCAAAATGTGTAAAAAATGACCTGTGAAATACTAAAGGTGCTCTTTGGAATGTGGGCCCCTTTGCCCACCTAGGCTGCAAAAAAGTGTCACACATGTGGTATTGCCGTACTCAGGAGAAGTTGGGCAATGTGTTTTGGGGTGTCATTTTACATATACCCATGCTGGGTGAGATAAATATCTTGGTCAAATGCCAACTTTGTATAAAAAATGGGAAAAGTTGTCTTTTGCCAAGATATTTCTCTCACCCAGCATGGGTATATGTAAAATGACACCCCAAAAAACATTGCCCATCTTCTCCTGAGTACGGCAATACCACATTTGTGACACTTTTTTGCAGCCTAGGTGGGCAAAGGGGCCCACATTCCAAAGAGCACCTTTCGGATTTCACCGGCCATTTTTTACAGATTTTGATTTCAAACTACTTTGCACGCATTAGGGCCCCTAAAATGCCAGGGCAGTATAACTAGCCCACAAGTGACCCCATTTTGGAAAGAAGACACCCCAAGGTATTTCGTGATGGGCATAGTGAGTTCATGGAAGTTTTTATTTTTTGTCACAAGTTAGTGGAATATGAGACTTTGTAAGAAAAAAAAAAGAATCATCATATTCCGCTAACTTGTGACAAAAAATAAAAAGTTCTATGAACTCACTATGCCCATCAGCGAATACCTTAGGGTGTCTACTTTCCAAAATGGGGTCATTTGTGGGGTTTTTCTACTGTCTGGGCATTGTAGAACCTCAGGAAACATGACAGGTGCTCAGAAAGTCAGAGCTGCTTCAAAAAGCGGAAATTCACATTTTTGTACCATAGTTTGTAAACGCTATAACTTTTACCCAAACCATTTTTTTTTAATCAAAGACATGTAGAACAATAAATTTAGAGAAAAATTTATATATGGATGTAGTTTTTTTTTGCAAAATTTTACAAAAAAATCGGTAAATTTCGATTAATAACCAAAAAAGTAAAAATGTCAGCAGCAATGAAATACCACCAAATGAAAGCTCTATTAGTGAGAAGAAAAGGAGGTAAAATTCATTTGGGTGGTAAGTTGCATGACCGAGCAATAAACCGCTAAAGTTGTGGAGTGCCGATTTGTAAAAAAGGGCCTGGTCTTTAGGGGGGTATAAACCTGTGGTCCTTAAGTGGTTAAGGAAAGCCCTGGAGATGGGTAGACATTCTGTGTCACAGGGATCTTCCCCTACTTTATCGGCGCTTGCAGCTGCTGCTTGCTTATTGCTGGAGCGAGGTGTCCCGGGCGCCATCTTGGATTCTCTGTTAACTGCCGCTGCCGCCGCTTTTTTGATGAATTTCTCCATTTCTCCGGTTTGGTTCAGAGATCTGTTGTGACCTGACTGGTCAGCAGGCTTTTGGCCACAGATTTTGACCATTTTGCAGTCCAGTTCGCTAATGGTAAGGAGCTGTGAGGGATAAGCTAGCAAGAGAGCTGCACCTCACACAACCATCCGACTCTGGTGCAGGCTCCGCCCCCCTCCCTCCTGAGCCTGTTTAGAGGAGAGGCTGTCAGCAATTTTTATTGTGGCAACCGCTTCCCTTGCATCAGACAGAGGAGCCGGAAACTCTTCCCCTAGAAATCCCGGTCGCGGGCTATCTTCCGTACAGGTTTCCCTATCTTTCCAAGGTTTTAGTAAATTTACATGGTAAACCTGCTCCGGCTTTCGCCTCCCCAGCTGGTGTACCTTGCAAGTTACCTGTCCAATTTTTTCCCGTACCTCGTAGGGCCCCTGCCACCTGACTAGGAACTTACTGTCCACGGTCGGGTTAAAGATCCAGACCCGAGCCTCCCTTTTATAGATCCGACTCTGGGCTCACTGAACGGCCTCCATATGCTCCCTGACAAGAGGCAAAATGGTCTCTATTCGCTGTTGCATCTTGGTAACATATTCAATGACGCTTTTATGCGGAGTGGGTTGTTGTTCCCACGCTTCTTTGGCTACATCCAACCAGCCACGAGGATGTCTGCCATGTAGCAATTCAAAGGGCGAGAACCCAGTAGAGGCCTGGGGCACCTCTCGCACTGCGAACATGAGATAGGGCAGAGGAAGGTCCCAATCCTTCCCATTTTTGGACACCACCCTTTTTAACATGGTTTTTAGAGTTTTATTAAACCTTTCCACCAGACCGTCCGTTTGTAAATGGTACACGGACGTCCGAAACTCTTTAATATGCAGCAACTTACAGAGTTCCCTCATGACCTTGGACATAAAAGGGGTCCCCTGGTCAGTCAGAACCTCTTTAAGAAGAACCCACTCGGGAGAACATCTCCATTAGCTCCTTAGCTATAAGTTTTGCCGATGTATGTCGCAGCGGCACTGCCTCCGGGTACCGAGTGGCATAATCAAGAACAACCAAGATGTGTTGGTGTCCCCTTGTGGACTTCGGTACTGGGCCTACTAGGTCCATAGCGATTTTCTCAAATGGTACCTCGATGATCGGGAGAGGTACCAAGGGACTGCAAAAAAGGTGCTGGGGCTAGTTACCTGGCAGGTCAGGCAAGACTTACAGAACTCGTCCACCACTTTAAACACACTGGGTCAGTAAAACAGTTGTAGTATCTGGTCCTGTGTTCACCTCGCAGCTGATTTACCCGATACATATTCTGATGAACCACAAAACGGGGGAACACCTACTCTGCCCCTGGTTGTTGTGGCTCACCATCTAATATTAGTACATTTTCCCAGGCTCAGGATAAGGTTGGATCCCGGTGTTGTGCAGTACCAAAATTATCCCGGGAGACATTGAGGTCTGCCAGCTCAGGCCCCGGCGGCAAGTCCTCCATGTCTCCAACCATTACCCTTAGCGTGGTTGTTTCCCCCTCTTCCACTGAAGTGGCGGTCACCCCTACCGCAGGCCCTTTGGACTCAGGTTCCCAGGGTTCTGGTCTCCCCCCTGAGCCGGGCCACCCTGCTAGGGTTACCCCTGTCTCATGGGTATTAGTCACTCTCGGAACAGGCCACAGTGCCGGGAAACCCGGGAAGTCTCTCCCTATTATAAGTTCATAGTCCATCACATTACCTGGAGAGACCAAGCCAATCCATTGCTGGAGAGGGGGTGGCAGAGCCCTCCAGAACCTGTCTGCTAACAGTGGGGCTCAGCACGTCAGGTTGTAGCCACTTTTGCAACAGGTTGAGCAGGTTATAATACTGGGGTCTCACATGCTCAGCCAGGTTGAACCCCCACTGATGCACCCGCTGGGTCCGGACCAGCACATTTACCCCCAGTCTTACCAAAATCTCACCCTTTACCTTTGGGTAGTTGGCCACTTGATCAACCAGCAAGTCAAAATACACCCGCTGGGACTCTGATGCCAGAAAAGGAGCGACTTTGGCAACTTTCTCATACATCGCCAGGTAGGTTTCAAAGTTGTCTGCGGGGGTCATTTTAGGGATCGCTGCACAGACTGCTTTCCGGGCCTCGTGGACGCTTGGGGTTGCTCCTGCTGTCTGCAAAGCCATCACGTGTTGTAGCAGCAACTGGTTGGTCTCTTGCTGCTGCTTATTAGCCTTGCGTTGCTGCAGGTTGGTCTCTCGCTGCTGCAGATTAGCCTCCATGAGGGCCTTTACAACAGCCTTCATTTTGTCACGTGACACAGGTTTGAATCTAGCAGGTTTGATAAATGACATAAACCGTGTGCAAACCAAAAAATATTTTGGCGTTCACGCTAGCCTTACTGCGCTTGCCCAAATCCTCCATCAACTGTAGGGATTTGCTCTGGTAGGCAGGGTAAGCGGACACAATACAAAGGCAAGACAACAGTTGAAAAGCAACAGTTCAGTGTTTATTCACACAAAAAGGCAGAAAAGAGAAACAATACTTTACAGGGTCCTGGTGTTAATTCACACAGCAAGAGTCCTGGTGTTAATTCACACAGCAAGAGTCCACAGAACAAAACATGTCACCCGGCAGTCCACAGCAGGCTTTAGGGTGCCTGACTCCCAGCAGGCGGCTCTCATGCTGCTCTCAGCCTTGCAGCATGGCGGAACTCCTCAGCTCCCAAACACAGAGCTTCCACAGCTCCACTATCACCTGGAGGATCATTCCACACCCAGCTGAGCTGCTGGCTGGGTTTTTATTTTTATTTTATTTTTTATTTGAAGTATTCAAAATTGTACAATCATGAGAAATGCAGGAATCGTACATAGTCAATAATAAGTTGTACAAGGTAAATAATGGGTGTAAACAGTAACAGAGAAGTGAAACTGTAAAGTTGACACATGTGTTGGCTATTAGGTGGAATCGGATACACATATTTCTATTGGAATCTGGAATGAGAACATATTTGTATACCCTTACTTTTTTCATTTATTGGATAGATGACTATTAGGTAGATGTCTATAATCCAGCTCTCTACTGACTGGAGAGTACTGTGTGTATTCCTGTTGGCAAGAGTCGATTATTTGATAGAGGTAGTTTGCCCGTGATTAGAGTGGCTGTATTTCACCCACTTATCCCATCTACCACAAAACTTTTGGTAATTGCGCGCTTCAGCAGCCGCCAGTTCCTCGAATCTGTATATAATATCAATCTTTTCCCTCCATAAATCAGGGGACGGAAGTTCGGCTGTAAGCCAAAAACGAGGTAGGAGGAGGCGTGCAGCCATGAGAAGGGTGTGGAATAACGGAGGAATCTTAGAGGTAGAATCAGACGTTGGAAGACTTAATAAGGCTAACTGGGGATTTGATGGTATTGAGGTTTTGCATATTTTGTTACTCCTGTCAAATATATCTTTCCACCAACTTAATACACGGGGGCATAGCCACCAAATGTGGAGAAAAGTTTCCCTTGAATCATTGCACCTCCAACATTTATCTGATCTAGAGCTACCATATTTGGATGTGATGTCGGGGGTTTTGTACCACCTTGTTAGTAGTTTATAGCTATTTTCCTGGATGAGGACACACCTTGAAGATTTATGTGGGGTAATAAATATTTTGTTTAAATCTTGTGGTGAGAATGAAATTTCTAAATCTCTTTCCCATAAGCCAACAAAAGCTGGTTTTGGCATGTTAATAGGGGTATTCAATTTTTTGTATATTTGAGAGATCAGCTTACTAATTGTAGTTTGGCTGCATATCCATCCTTGGGGAAGGAAGTGAGTCCGAAGTGGAGAGTAATGAGGCAATTTCTTTTTTTTATTTATTAACTTTCCTTCTTCATTGAACAGTGAAATAATAGGGATTTGGGATGTTTTAAGTGAGTTGGGAAGACACTGTTTCAATTCTAATGGGTCCAGTTCTAGCACATCTCTCACTTGAATCAAGGGGGAGGGTAAGGGAAAACCGCAACTGGATTCTTGAAACCATTTCCATACTTTGAGCGAGGAATTTATAATCTGGTTGGTATTTGAGAGGGAAGCAAATTTTTCCTTATCACCCGTCAGTAGTGCCCTAAATGAGAACTGGGTTATGGAGGACTCCATTTCCACCCAATACTTATGAGGTGGTTTGCGAAACCAGTCAAGAACTCTGGTCAAATGGATAGCTTTGTTGTAGAGTTGGGGGTTGGGAAGACCTATGCTCCCCAAGTCCCTGGGTTTTTGTAGAGTAGTTGTCGCCAATCTTGGGCTTTTTTGTTTTCATATAAATCTGCGGATCAAAGTCATTAGTGTCATAAAATATTTCTTTTTAATTGGGATAGGAAGTACTTGTTGTAGGTAGTTAAGTCTTGGGATGATCAGGGAAGTGACTAAATTTTTCCTACCGAACCACGATAGCGTCTGAAGGTCTAAATGGTGTAATTGGTCAGAAATAGACTGAAGTAATGGGGTATAATTAAGGTTGAAAAGGTTATTGGGATCAGAGCCTATTTTTATTCCCAAATAGGTGATAAAAGGGTTATCCCAATTAAAGGGAGATTTAGCTTTTAGGAAGTTTATCATAGATATGGGGATGCCGATGCCCATGGCTTGAGATTTGTTCATATTAATTTTGAAATTGGACAGGGGACTGAAACGTTCTAATAAATTGTATATGACAGTTAAGGAAATTTGTGGGTTTGTGGTGATGATTAGAAGATCATCCGCAAAGGCTGCAGTTTTATGTTCTTGTTTACCCATTTTTATCCCCGCTATTTTTGTATCTTGTCTGATAGTCTGTAAGAGTGGTTCCATCGATAATACAAATAAAAGGGGGGATAGGGGGCAGCCTTGCCTCGTGCCATTTTTAATTGCAAACGGGGGAGATATAGTGTCATTTAGCAGCACGGAAGCGGAGGCATTGGAATACATAGCAAAAGTAGCTTCTATAAATGGGATAGGGATGTCAAACTTATTCATTGCACAGCGCATGAAATTCCAGTTGACCCTGTCAAATGCTTTCTCCGCATCAGTGCTTAGCAATGTCAGGGGGATACATTTCTTTTTTGCGTAGTAGATGGCATTGAGGATTCTTGCAGTGTTGTCTTTCCCTTCTCGGCCTTTTACAAAACCTGTCTGATCTCTATGGATCAGGTTTGGAAGGAATGGGGCAAGACGGTTAGCTAACATTTTAGCGAGAAGCTTTAAGTCTAAATTTAGCAGGGAAATGGGGCGATAGCTTGAGCACGGAGATGGATCTTTACCCTCCTTGGGAAGAATGGTAATATGGGCTTTAGTCATGTCTGTTGTGAGGGCTAGACCTAGGAGGGAACTATTACAAATCTGTAGCAAATGCGGGATGAGGGTATTACTAAAGGAGCAATAATAAAGGGCCGGGATACCATTCGGGCCCGGAGCTTTACCATTTGGGAGATTTTTTATAGTTTTATTGAGTTCTTCCGAGTTGAATGGAGCAATGAAGGCTGACTTTTGCGTTTCAGTCAGTCTGGGAAGGGTGATGGCATTGAGGAAGGAGTCTATAGTGTCTGGTATTGATGAGTTTTTGCCTCTTAACCTACTTTGTGGGATGTTGTACAGGGATTGGTAATAATCTTGAAACTGAAGAGCAATTTCTTTAGAGGTTATGGCCGTTCCTCCTTCTTTTTTATTAATTTTACTAATATGGTTTTGGACTTTCCTCTTTTTTATAAGGCTCATCATTAGCTTGGAGGCTTTGTTGCCATGAGCGAAGTATTTAAATTGGGAGTGTAAGTAGAGTCTGGCTTATTTTGTATTGAGGAGGTTTTTTAGTTCTGATCTAAGATCATTAAGTTGGGAGAGGTTTGAGATTATAAGGGTCTTTTTGTGGATCTCCTCTATTTTCTGAATTTCCGAGAGAAGCTGTTCTATCCTTGCCATTCTCTTTTTTTTTTTTTGAGTTCAAAGTTTGATAAACTGTCCTCTTATATAGGCTTTGTGAGCATCCCACACAACATGGGGGGAGGTTTCAGGAATGGCGTTTAGGAGAAAGTATTCCTCCAGGAAGTTTTGTACTTGTTTTTTTAGTTCAGGGATAGTAAATAGTTGTTCGTTTCAATCTCCATTTGAATGTTTTTGGCGTGTTCTGGGGGATGGAAATCGATAGATAAATGGGGGAGTGGTCTGACAGGTGTATGGATCCAATTTTGGCATTAGTGCAATACTGGAGGTGTTCTTTAGAGATAAATAAATAGTCTAATCTATGGTAGGAATGGTGCATATTGGAGTAAAAAGTATAATCTCTACATAAGGGGTTTAAAATTCTCCATGCATCCACCAGTTGGAGATAATGGAAATGTTTGCGGATAATCCTGAGATTTCTTTGGGAAAGAGAGGATTTTTGTGAGGTGGAATCCAGAGTGGGATCTAGTGAGATGTTAAAATCCCCGCCCATAACGACTATACCTTCTTTAAACTTTTCCACAATTGGAGAGAGAGAAGAGAACCATTTGTGTTGATGAGTGTTAGGGGCATAAATGTTGATGAAGGTGTACAACTGATTTGCAAGAGTACCTTTCACCATTATGTAACGGCCATCAGGATCCTGAATATGGGAGCTGTATTGGAATGGATTACCTTTTTTGAATCCTATGCTTACTCCCCTGGAGGCTGAAGAATCGGATCCACTATGATACCACACTGGAAAACTAGAAAATGAGAGGTTAGGATAATGGGCAGATTTGTAATGTGTTTCTTGAAGGAAAATAATAGAGCAATTCTCCTTTTTTAGTAAAGAGAAAATTTGGGCTCTTTTGGAAGGAGATTTGAAGCCTTTGACATTGTATGAGGAAATTTGGAGATCCGTCATGGCAAAAATATGAAGGAGTATCTCAGGCGTGCTACTGGTGTTTGGGTGCGGGTGGATTCCAAGTCTCCAGCCCCCAGAGGAGCCACAACCCTATCCATATGACACAAGTCATCCCCATTACACAGATTCTGTCTAGCGCAACAGTGTCCCTTTAAACTAATAATAACATGAACAAGAAATGAGCAATATGCCCGGGTTAGTGTACGAGCCATTGCTGGATAATACAACAAAATAACTTTTAGGAGTAAATTAAGTAGTAGTAGTTAGTGGGTTCAGAACCCGGGAGAACCGGGTAGGGAAAGTGGAGGGGGGGGGGAGAGTGGGGGAAGGATTTGGTATCAATTGGATCTCCCTATGAAGAGGTTAGTAACCATCTCCTTAGGTGAGTATACCATATCCTTAGAGAAGCATATTGACATGAGAGGGAGTTAAGATAGAGGAATAGGTAAAACAAAAAAGAAGTTAGATCAGTATACTTTTAGCAGTGTATACTTGGTGGCGGTTAACTGGGTATCAATTGTCCACTTGTAGACGTCTTGGAGATGGGCCACGGATGTTTCTCCTGTGTCTTTGGGACTTCGGTGTTCGCTGTTTTTCCCAAGGTTCCAATTTGGGTATTTCTGGGAGCTCTAGAAGATCCTGAACAGGGTCCCAATTTTGGATGTTTAGAGGACCGCAGCCTAGCAGATCATATAGTGACTCTAAGTCCTGATGTGAGGTGATGGACAGTCTGCGTCCTTCGAACATAAAGGAAATCCCAAAAGGAAAAGACCAACGGTAGAGAATCTTCTTGGACCTAAGCCAGTCTGTGAGAGGTTTAAGTGCTCTCCGCTTCCTCAGGGTGGACTAGGCCAGGTCTTGGAAAATGAGGATGTCTTTTCCTTCCCATTGTATGGGGCCCCCGGACCTTGCTTTATACATGATCGCTTCCTTCACAGGGAATGCCAGAAACTTGCAGATCACATCCCTGGGGGGTTCAGACGGTGCAGGTCTAGGCTTCAAAGCCCTATGGGCCCTCTCCAGGATAACTTTGTGGGCTGTGTCAGGTCCCAAAAGCATGAGGCATATCTGTAATACTGTGTAAGGAAGGTCCCCTGTGGCTACAGATTTGGGGATGCCACGGAAGCGAAGATTATTTCGCCTTCCTCTGTTCTCCTGGTCTTCAATTGCGCTGAATAAGCTATTGAGATTTTTCTGAATCAGGGAGACGCTGTTTGTAACCGCTTTCTGATGTTGAATGACGCTTGCCTGATTTTCTTCTAGGGTCTCTACTCTTCTCCCTATCTGCTTCACATCAAGTTTAATGGACGACAGGTCAGAGCTGATAGGCTCTAGCGCTGAAGAAAGCGAGGACGCCAGGGCTTCTTTCAGGAAAGATCTGGAGATAGGTAAGCTGTCTATATCCTCCCCACTTTCCCATTCTTGAGCCGGGAGTTCCGCCTGTTTGCGGCTTGAGGCGTTCGGAGTGTCTGGCGCCATTTTATGTTCTCTGGCCGCGACAGTAGCTGCTGCTTTTTTTTATAAATTTATCCATCTCTCCACTTGTTGGGTTTGTTTTTTGCTGACCAGCTGATTCCCCAGCTTTTGAGCCACCAATTTTTACCATCTTGGTTAAACCAGGCTGAAATGCCACGCTATTGGGGTGTATATTGGTTCAGGGTAACTAGGTTAGGCCATCTCGCTCTGTTGTTTTCTTTTCCCTTTTTTAAATTTTAAGACAGAATGTAAGTGTGGCTAGATATCTTCTGTCATTTTGGGTTAACAGTCCAACTTATGACACTGTCTCTTTAAATCGAAGTCCAAATATGACACTGTCTCTTTAAATCAGAGAATACAGAGAAAGCAATCTCTAGATAGCCTGTAATCTTCCGGACTTATTACTGAACTGCCAGGGGGACAGGTAAGGTGGAAAACGCTATTAGGCAGCGCTAGGCAGAGAACTAGGAGCTTGAGGAGCCTGCTATAGACTGGATGCGACCATGACTGGGAGCGATTGCACAAATCTCCAGCAGGTAGTCCCTGCTGCTATCCGGCACCTTTAATAGAGGTCTCCCTCTGGCTGTTACTTGTTTTATTTATCAAAGATATGGTTTGCCTCCGGTGACAGGCCTTATGATCGCTCTGTCGGATTAACAAGATGGCGCCCGCACCGGGAACACCAGCTTACAGGGCGATGCAGTGATCTCCGATGACGCCGGATTAAGGTTGGCTCTTTTGTGGGGCAATTACCTTATGTCCGACTTGCGGTGGTGTAGATCTTGCCGATAGAGACAGGGGGGAGTCTCTGTCTTCACCTTTGTGCCACTACAAATCTAGGCCAGGGATTCTTCCTCCGCTAGGCCTCACTCATAGATCCGGGACGGAGCGGTCTTTCGGCCCCAGAGAAGACTCAGGACAGAGCAGATGTTAATCAGAGTCTCTAGGGATCTGAGATGGGGTCTGTAGACTTAGATTATAGGGCAGATGAGGTTAGATTCACTTTGCAGTGACGGAGCTGCTGTGAGAGACGTCTTTCCCGGTCAGCAGCTAGCCACGATCCCCCTGTCAGCATTTGCTCAATAATCCATCAGTATTGCTAATGCCCAAAAACAGGAGTGGAACTAAAACAGAGATGACAAGTGAATTGAATATTTGCATGTCTTCTATGTTTTGTACCCACTTCTGCTGTTGGCTACCAAATCATAAGCCAATTCTGATGGGACCATACAGGCCTTACAGCTGCTACACAGACAGGATCCATTGTGCGTCTCATTTTTCCTTCCTTCTAACAGATCAGAAGAAAGGTCAAATAAATGATGAAGTCAGCCAGGCTGAAAGGAAAGATAGTGGCCCAGTCACTATGACAAAGTGGTGAGGTGGAAGCAGCATGAGGAGACCACAGAGTGGCACAATGACAGAGTCTGGAGGTGGCGGCAGCATCAGAAGGCCACAGAGTGGCAAGACGACAAAAGATTGTGGAGGTGTCAGCAGCATGAGGAGGCCAGAGTAGCACGACAATGAGAGATTGTGGATGTGTCAGCAGCATAAGGAGGCCACAGAGTGGCACCACAACAAAGTGTGGAGGTGTCAGCAGTATGAGGAGGCCACCGAGTGGCACAAAAACATAGTCTGGAATTGGCAGCAGCATGAGGAAACCAAAGAGTGGCCCAATGACAGAGTGTGGAGGTGGCAGCATCAGCATCAGGAGGAGGCCACCGAGTGGCACAATGACAGAGTCTGGAGTTGGCAGCAGTATGAGGAGGCCACAGAGTGGCACAATGACCGAGTCTGGAGGTGGTGGCAGCATCAGGAGGCCACAGAGTAGAACGACAAAAAGAAAGATTGTGGAGGTGGCAGCAGCATGAGGAGGCCAAAGAGTGACACCACAACAAAGTGTGGAGGTGTCAACAGAATGAGGAGGCATCCGAGTGGCACATTGACTGAGTCTTGAGTTGGCAGCAGTATGAGGAGGCCACCAAGTGGCACAATGACAGAGTCTGGGTTGGCAGCAGCATGAGGAGACTACAGAGTGGCCAAATAACAGAGTGTGGAGTTGGCAACAGAAACAGCAGTATGAGGAGTCCACAGAGTGTCACAATGACAGTCTGGAGTTGGCAGTAGTATGGGGAGGCCACAGAGTCTGGAGGTGGCGACAGCAGCAGAATCAGGAGGATACCACAGAGTGGCATGGTGACACAGTGTGGATATGGCAGTAGCAGCAGCATCAAGATACTACAGAGTGGCAAGGTGATATAGTGTGGAAATGGCAGTAGCAGCAGAAGCAGCATCAGGAGGGTACCACAGAGTGCCAAGGTGACATAGTGTGGAGATGACAGTAGCAGAAGCAGCATCAAGATACCTCAGAGTGGCAAGGTGACATAGTGTAGAGATGGCAGCAGCAGCATCAGGAGTATACCACAGAGTGGCAAGGTGACCAAGTGTGGAAATGGCAGCAGCGGCATCAGGATACCACAGAGTAGCAAGGTGACATAGTGTGGAGATGGCAGTAGCAGCAGCATCAGGATACCACATATGGTGACCCTGCTTATGTTGACACAGGGCTGTGGTGCCAACATTGGCACCCTGGCCACGCTTCACCTTCTGCTCACATATTATACATATGGCCATGTTAACCTCCTCCGGCGGATTAACAAAAAACTTCCACAATGCCAAGTAGGTGATTTTCCCACTAGTATTCTGCACTGACTGACTGCTACCGCCACTGATTCTGTGAACCCCTGCACCACTACTTCCAGGGCAGGTAGGCTGCTGCGAAGCAAATGGTCTATCCAGGGCATGTTTGGCTCCCAACATCCCACTGCTACCACCCTGCTGACTCCCAACACATATAATCACCAAAGTGAACTGAGAATATACAGGGTGGGCCATTTATATGGATACACCTTAATAAAATGGGAATGGTTGGTGATATTAACTTCCTGTTTGTGGCACATTAGTATATGTGAGGGGGGAAACTTTTCAAGATGGGTGGTGACCATGGCGGCCATTTTGAAGTTGGCCATTTTGAATCCAACTTTTGTTTTTTCAATAGGAAGAGGGTCATGTGACACATCAAACTTATTGAAAATTTCACAAGAAAAACAATGGAGTGCTTGGTTTTAACGTAACTTTATTCTTTCATGAGTTATTTACAAGTTTCTGACCACTTATAAAATGTGTTCAATGTGCTGCCCATTGTGTTGGATTGTCAATGCAACCCTCTTCTCCCACTCTTCACACACTGATAGCAACACCTCAGGAGAAATGCTAGCACAGGCTTCCAGTATCCGTAGTTTTAGGTGCTGCACATCTTGTATCTTCACAGATAGTGAAGATACAAAGATAGTGGGGCCATTCTTCATCAATGGAAACCTCAAGGCCACTGAATATGCGAAATTGCTACATGATGATGTGTTTCCCTCTTTATGCACTGAAGCCGGCACATCCCTGAGTTTTTCCAGCAAGATGGTGCACCATCACATTATGGGTGTCAGGTCCGAGCATTCCTAGATGAACAGTTTCCTGGAAAGTGGATTGGTCGTCGTGGGCCAGATGAATGGCCCCCAAGGTCTCCCAATTTGACCCCCTTAGACTTTTATCTTTGGGGTCATCTGAAGGCAATTGTCTATGCTGTGAAGATACAAGATGTGCAGCACCTGAAACTACGGATACTGGAAGCCTGTGCTAGCATTTCTCCTGCGGTGTTGCTATCAGTGTGTGAAGAGTGGGAGAAGAGGGTTGCATTGACAATCCAACACAATGGGCAGCACATTGAACACATTTTATAAGTGGTCAGAAACTTGTAAATAACTCATGAAAGAATAAAGTTAAAGTTGGATTCAAAATGGCCGACTTCAAAATGGCCACCATGGTCACCACCCATCTTGAAAAGTTTCCCCCCTCACATATACTAATGTGCCACAAACAGGAAGTTAATATCACCAACTATTCCCATTTTATTAAGGTGTATCCATATAAATGGCCCACCCTGTATTTTTCTTTTTGTACTGAAATAGGCCACTAAATGCTTTCAACGCGTATAACCTCCGACGTGAACTGAGAATATTTTTTTCTTTTTGTACTGCAATAGCCCAGTTAACACTTTTAGCAGAAATAAATGCACCAGTGAAGTGCGTATATATTTTTCCTTCTGTACTGAAATAGGCCACTTAACGCTTTCAACACATATAACTGCAGAAGTGAACTGAGAATATATTTTTCTATTTGTACTGAAATAGGCCAGTTAACGCTTTTAGCAGAAATAAATTCACCAGTGAAGTGCGTATATATTTTTCTTTCTGTACTAAAATAGGCTACTAAACGATTTTGCCGCAAATAAGTGCACCAGTAAAGTGCGTATATTTTTTTCTTTCTGTACTGAAATAGACCACTAAACGCTTTTGCCACAAATAAGTGCATCAGTGAACTGCGTATATATTTTTCTTTCTGTACTGAAATAGCCACTAAACACTTTTGCCACAAATAACTGCACCAGTGAAATGCATATATTTTTTGCTTTCTGTACGCTTTTAGCACATATAACTGTAGAAGTGAACTGAGAATATTTTTTTCCTTGTCCACAGATATAAGCCACTAAAGGCTTTTCAACATAGCACTTGCACCCCAAGAACAAATTGCTGGATTGACGGAGCTGTATAATGGCTATTTGGATCCCAAAATAATCTTTCCCTGCACTTGTAAATCGCTTTTCTAGCACTGTCCCTAGCGCCTTCTGACATCTCTCCCTGCACTAATAATTCCTTCCTATCCTTTCCCTGCACTTATAAATCGTTTTTTCTTTCTTTTTCTTTAATCGGTTTCTTTGTTTGCAATGAGGTTTTTCCTATTGCTGTCCCTAGCGCCGTTCTCACATCTGTCCCTGCATTTAGAACGCTGGAAAATGGCAGAATCTAAAATGGCAACCGTATTTATAGGGCTGTGACATCACAGGGCTGGCTGGCTGCTGATTGGCTCCATGTATACATGTCAATCTGGGTTATCCCGCCTTCTCAGGGTTCCTTGCCCCATGTCCTCAGTCCTCACAAGTGTAGCCCCCATTTCAGGAAAAATTGTGATTCGTTACCACGAAGCGCAAGTAAATTCACATTCGTTGCAAATTTTTCCTGAAATTCGGATTGAATTCCACTTCATCAGCTTCAATTCGCTCATCTCTACTCATAATCACTGATGGAAATCACTGACGGAACACTGACTTTATGAATAAGGCCTTACACTGGGAATGCTATTAATCTGATAACTGATAACAACTCCTCTGTACTGTTCATGGGAATGGTGTTAAATTAGAACAGCAGATAAATGTATAAATTACAAGTTTTACTGAATTTTTTATATATGTCATATATCCATATATATATATATATATATATTCTATATGTCAACCTGTTTATCATCCCTTGCTGTACAACATGCTGCCTGCAGATTGCACTGCTTTTTGAGATGACATGTCTTCTTTAAATTGATATCTACATATTTTGACATAATAAATAGAGCACATTTAAAAAGATGCTTTAGTAGTGAGTCATATCCCGTACCTATTTTTGTGAAAGGAAATTTTTTTACAAAACTGTACAAAGTATAACAAAAATGTTTACAAAAGAAAGGAAATATTAAAAAAAGCTGAAAAAGGCTTATTTTAGATCTGTAACAATTTTCTACTCTGTGATAACTGCCAGCCTCTCTAAAGCCTGCTGTGGCCCAGCACGAAGAGGGACAGACAAGAATAATATAGTATTTGTGTGCTAAAGTTCAAATCGCTTCAGCAAACTATAAGCTGAGCTTCATAAAAAATTCCTTATTTAGCTGTGGCAAGCGAAAAGTTGTATTGTAGGCTATTTGAATCGGCATTGCAAATTTCATACTTGATGTTTGAGAACATACTGTATGAAATGTTAACATCTACGTGGAATGATGATGAACTCTTTTGATTCCGAAGTATAGCCTGTCAAAATAAATACAAAGTAAGCTACATTGCTGTCATGTGAATTAAGAAGTAGCGCACAAGAGAATTGTTTACCTAAAAGCTAGCATCTTTCAGTGCAAAATAGCTACGCATAATGCATATCAAATACGGCTAAGGGCAGGTTCACTTCACCATTTTGTTTTCCATTCTTTTAAATCGTCAGAAGAGGAAAAAAAAGGATCCTTTATTTTGAGCATCCCGTATATTCATTTTTGCATCGTTTTTTTTTGTTAGTTCCATCAGAAATCTATTATTTTAGATAAGTGAAAAAGTCACCCATGCAGGTCATGTGCCCAATTTGGAGACCCAGAAGTTGCAGGGGGCAGAACCATCAGTCAGTTCGTGTAGGATTGGATATCTGCTCTATCAACTTTCGATGTTCTTTTCTGTGCCTACCATGTTGATCACGGTTAGCGGCGAATCAGGGTTCGACGCCGGAGAGGGAGCGTGAGAAAGAGAGACCACATCCAAGGGAGGTCAATGGATGAAATTAAATGTAATCGAGCGGAAATGTGGGACAAAATATTGAAGCATAAGCTTCCAAGTTAAGGAGGGGGTGAGCGGCAATTACCCACTCCCAACTCGGGGAGGCAGTGGCGATAAATAACAATACAGGACTCTTAAGATGCCCTGTTATTTGAATGATTAATTAAAAATTATAGGAAATGTCACTGTAGTATTTTGGATTAGGAAGCGTTAGACAGGAGAGGCCCCTGCTTTGTTGACTCTAGATAACTTCTGCCTGATCGCACATCCCTGTGACGTCCACCATCCATTTGGATATCTTCTCTATCAACTTTCGATGTTCTTTTCTGAGCCTACCATGTTGATCACGGTTATCGGCGAATCAGGGTTCCACGCCAGAGAGGGATCATGAGAAAGAGGGACCACATCCAAGGGAGGTTAATTGTTTCAAATTAAATATGATAGAGTGGAAATGTGGGACAAACTATTGAAACGCAAATGTGGGACAACTTGTTAAAGTTTAAGCATTGAATGAAAGGAGGTAGCGCGCATCAATTAAAGAAGAATTTCTGAAATTGTATTCCCTGTCAACTATGCAGAGCAGGGGTTTCTATCCAGCAAAATTTGTAAAATGTCACCTGATAATATAACAGACGATTTTTTGAAATTTATGTTCCTGTCACCTATGCAGAGATGCTCCCGTGACGTCCACCATCCATTTAGATATCTTCTCTATCAACTTTCGATGTTCTTTTCTGAGCCTACCATGTTGATCACGGTTATCGGCAAATCAGGGTTCCACGCCAGAGAAGGAGAGTGAGAAAGAGAGACCACATTCAAGGGAGATAAATGAATGAAATTTTATTTTGATCGAGTGGAAATATGGGAAAAGTTATTAAAGCAGATGGATCGAAGGAAAGGGCCAATTAAAGACGAATTTTAGAAATTGATGTCCCTGTCACCTATACAGAGTAGGGGGTTTTCATCGCCAGAAATGGGTTAATGTCACCCAACAATGGAACAGATTATTTTTAAAATTTCTGTCCCTGTCACCTATGAAGAGCAGGGGTTTATTCACGTCAAAAATTGTAAAATGTCAACCAAAGAATGTGAGAGAAAAATTAGTGAAATTTATTAACCTGTGTACTAGGTAGAGCAGTGGTCTATCACAGACAAAAATTGTTTAATGTCATCTGAAAATGTAAAAGAAAAATGAGTGAAATTTAAGCTGTCAACTAGGTAGAGGAGGGGTATACGAGGGGTATATCACAGCCAATAATTGGTTAATTTCACCCAAAAATGTAACAGACAAATTATAGATTTTTTTTTTTACCTGTCTACTAGGTATAGCAGTGGTATATCACAGCAAAAAATTGGTGAATTTCACCCGAAAATGTAACAGACAAATTAGTGATTTTTTTTTCCTGTCTACTAGGTATAGCAGTGGTATATCATAGCCAAAAATTTGTGAATTTCACTCGAAAATGTAACAGACAAATTATTGAATTTTTTTTTAACCTGTCTACTAGGTAGAACAGTGGTACACCACACCCAAAAATTGGTGAATTTCACCCAAAAATGTAACGGACAAATTAGTGAATTTTTTTAACGTGTCTACTAGGTAGAGCAGTAGTATATCACACCCAAAAATTTGTGAATTTCACCTGAAAATGTAACAGATTTATGAGGTGGAGGTCCATATGGAGTAGAAACATAGAAACATAGAATGTGTCGGCAGATAAGAACCATTTGGCCCATCTAGTCTGCCCAATATACTGAATACTATGAATAGCCCTTGCCCCTATCTTATATGAAGGATGGCCTTATGCCTATCCCATGTATGCTTAAACTCCTTCACTGTATTTGCAGCTACCACTTCTGCAGGAAGGCTATTCCATGCATCCACTACTCTCTCAGTAAAGTAATACTTCCTGATATTACTTTTAAACCTTTGCCCCTCTAATTTAAAACTATGTCCTCTTGTAGCAGTTTTTCTTCTTTTAAATATTCTCTCCTCTTTTTCCTTGTTGATTCCCTTTTATGTATTTAAAAGTTTCTATCATATCCCCTCTGTCTCGTCTTTCTTCCAAGCTATACATGTTAACCACCTCAGCTCCCCTAGCTTAAACACCCTTAATGACCAGACCACTTTTTACAATTCTGCACTACACTACTTTCACGGTTTATTGCTCGGTCATGCAACTTACCACCCAAATGAATTTTACCTCCTTTTCTTCTCACTAATAGAGCTTTCATTTGGTGGTATTTCATTGCTGCTGACATTTTTACTTTTTTTGTCATTAATCGAAATTTACAAAAATTTCTTTAAAAAAAATTTCACTTTCAGTTGTAATTATTATTATTTTTTTAACTACATTTCTATATACATTTTTTCTCTAAATTTATTGTTCTACATGTCTTTGATAAAAAAAAAATGTTTGGGTAAAAAAAAAAAATGGTTTACAAACTATGGTACAAAAATGTGAATTTCCGCTTTTTGAAGCAGCTCTGACTTTCCGAGCACCTGTCATATTTCCTGAGGTTCTACAATGCACAGACAGTAGAAAAACCCCACAAATGACCCCATTTCGGAAAGTAGACACCCTAAGGTATTCACTGATGGGCATAGTGAGTTCATAGAACTTTTTATTTTTTGTCACAAGTTAGCGGAAAATGATGATTTTTTTTTTCCTTACAAAGTCTCATATTCCACTAACTTGTGACAAAAAATAAAAACTTCCATGAACTCACTATGTCCATCACAAAATACCTTGGGGTGTCTTCTTTCCAAAATTGGGTCACTTGTGGGGTAGTTATACTGCCCTGGCATTTTAGGGGCCCTAATGTGTGAGAAGTAGTTTGAAATCAAAATGTGTAAAAATTGTCCTGTGAAATCCTAAAGGTGCTCTTTGGAATGTGGGCCCCTTTGCCCACCTAGGCTGCAAAAAAGTGTGACACATGTGGTATCGCCGTACTCAGGAGAAGTCGGGCAATGTGTTTTGGGGTGTCTTTTTACACATGCCCATGCTGGGTGAGATAAATATCTCTGTCAAATGACAACTTTGTATAAAAAAATTGGAAAGGTTGTCTTTTAGAGAGATATTTCTCTCACCCAGCATGGGTATATGTAAAAAGACACCCCAAAACACATTGCCCAACTTCTCCTAAGTACGGCGATACCACATGTGTGACACTTTTTTGCTCTTGGGTTTTTACGCCCCAGATGCATTATCTTGCACTTATCAACATAAATTTTTAGTTGCCAGATTTTTGACCATTCCACTAGTTTTCCTAAATCCTTTTCCATTTGGTGTATCCCTCCAGGAACATCAACCCTGTTACAAATCTTTGTGTCATCAGCAAAAAGACACACCTTACCATTGAGACCTTCTGCAATTTCGCTGATAAAGATATTTAAACAATATGGGTCCCAGAACAGATCCCTGAGGCACCCCACTGGTGACAAGACCATGGTCTGAATATACTCCATTGACTATAACCCTCTGTTGTCTGTCCCTCAGCCATTGTCTAATCCATTCAACAATATGGGAGTCCAAGCCCAAAGACTGCAATTTATTGATAAGCCTTCTATGTGAGACAGTATCAAAAGCCTTACTAAAGTCTAGATAAGCGATGTCTACTGCACCTCCGCCATCTATTATTTTAGTCACCCAATCAAAAAAATCAATAAGATGGGTTTGACATGATCTCCCTGAAGTAAACCCATGCTGTTTTTCATCTTTCAATCCATTAGATTTTAGATGTTCCACAATCCTCTCTTTGAGTATGGTTCCCATTAATTTCCCCACTATTGATGTCAGGCATACTGGCCTATAGTTGCCCGATTCCTCCCTACTACCTTTCTTGTGAATGGGCACAACATTTGCTCATTTCCAATCTTCTGGGATGACTCCTGTTACCAGTGATTGGTTAAAAAAAACTGTTAATGGTTTTGCTAGTTCACCGCTGAGCTCTTTTAATAGCTTTGGGTGTATCCCATCAGGCCCCTGTGACTTATTTGTATTAATTTTAGACAGCTGACTTAGAACCTCTTCCTCTGTAAAGACACATGCGTCAAAAGATTCATTAATCTTCCTTCCTAACTGAGGTCCTTTTCCTTCATTTTCCTTTGTAAAAACTGAACAGAAGTATTCATTGAGGCAGTCAGCTAGTTCTTTATCTTCCTCCATATACCTTCCTTCTTTTGTTTTTAATTTGGTAATTCCTTGTTTTAGTTTCCTTTTTTCATTTATGTATCTGAAGAATGTCTTATCACCTTTTATCACTGACTGAGCTAATTTCTCTTCTGCCTGCGCTTTAGAAGCTCTTATAACTTGTTTGGCCTCTCTCTGCCTAATCTTATAAATTTGCCTGTCATCCTCATTTTATTTTTATTTTTTATAATTACTAAATGCTATCTTTTTGTTTTTAATGATTTTGGCCACTTCTGCTGAGTACCACAGTGGTTTCTTCCTTTTTTTGCTTTTACTGACAAGTCTAATGCATTTTTCTGTTGCCTTTAATAGTGCCACTTTTAAGTAGTCCCATTTCTCCTGGACTCCATTGAAACCGTTCCAATCTGATAGGGACTCGTATACCACTAATGTAATTTTAGAAAAGTCCGTTTTTCTAAAATCTAAAACTTTTGTTTTTGTGTGATGTGAATCAGTCACTGTACTTGTAAACCACACTGACTGGTGATCACTAGATCCCAAGCTTTCCCCTACAGTAATATCAGATACCAAATTCCCATTTGTGAATACTAAATCTAAAATGGCCTCCTTCCGGGTGGGCTCCTCAACTACTTGCTGTAGAGATAATCCCAGTAGGGAATTTAGAATATCTGTACTCCTGGCAGAACCAGCTATTTTGGTTTTTTCCAGTTTACATTAGGAAGATTAAAGTCTCCCATAATGATAACTTCCCCCTTCATTGTCATTTTAGCTATTTCCTCAACTAGTAGATCATCTAATTCTTTGACTTGGCTAGGTGATCTATATATCACACCTACACGAGTTACATTATGATTATTAAGCTGCAAGGTAACCCAAACTGACTCTAAATTGGTCTCGCTAACTTGTATTAAATTCGATTTTATGCTATCTTTCACATACAGGGTCACCCCTCCCCCTTCTTGCCTTCTCTGTCTTTTCTATATAGAGAGAACCCTGGTATTGTGATATCCCACTGATTACTTCCATTGAACCACGTCTCAGTAACAGCCACCAAATCTATATTCTCAGATGCCATTATACCCTCAAGTTCATTGATCTTATTCCCTAAAATGCAAGCATTTGTAGACAAGACTCTGAGCTTGTCATTTCATAACCTATGTGCTACTGGCATTCTTCCGGGGGGCAGTCGGACTGCTGGATTATCACTCTTTTGCTCCCCTTTCCTATTTCAAATGCTCCTTAGAAAATACTTTGAACTGTTCACTGAGGACATGCAAACCATCTTTCTTGTACAGTTCTTTTCCATTCCAACGAGAGCTAACATGAGACACAAAGCCAAACTTTGGAGTTTGAGGAGGCGGTGGACGTAGTGGTGTAGGTGGAAGCGGCGTTGGAGGAGGACGAGGTAGCAAACACAGTTTTTTGATTTAAATATATATATTTTTTTTATTAGGGTACACCCCAAAAATACAACAATGAGCAATTGCGTTGTAGTAAAACAATGGCTGGGTAAGGCCGGTATACATGTCTATTCTGCACAAGGTACGGACAAGTCCTGTGGGATCCATATCTGGTTCATTTTAATGAAAGTGAGCTTGTCCACATTGGCTGTGGACAGGCGGCTGCGCTTGTCTGTGATAACGCCCCCTGCCGTGCTAAACACACTCTCAGGGCAGGCCAGCACCTCCAATGCGTAAAGGGCAAGCTTAGGCCATGTGCTTAATTTGGAGACCCAGAAGTTGAAGGGGGCAGACTCGTCATTCAGTACGTATAGGCGTGCACACACATACTGCTCCACCATGTTGGTGAAATGCTGCCTCCTGCTAAGACATTCCACATCAGCTGGTGGTGCTGGTTGTTGTGGCGTGCTGACAAAGCTTTTCCACATTTTGGCCATGCTAACCCTGCCTTCTGAGGTGCTGGCAGTGCCCCAGCTGCGTTGGCGACCTCTTCCTCGTCCTCTGCCTTCGCCTTGTGCTTCCACTGTGCCCCCGCTGTCACTTAGGAATGCCACCAGCAGCGTGTCTACCAACGTGTGCTTATACTCGCGCATCTTACGATCACGCTCCAGTGACGGAATTAAGGACGGTACGTTGTCCTTGTAACGGGGATCCAGCAGCGTGGCCACCCAGTAATCAGCACAAGTTAGAATGTGGGCAACTAGGCGGTCGTTGCGGAGACACTGCAGCATGTAATCGCTCATGTGTGCCAGGCTGCCCAGAGGCAACGAAAAGCTGTCCTCTGTGGGAGGTGTATCGTCTCTGTCCTCTGTATCCCCCCTTCCACTCACCAGTAATGGCCATGAGCTTGTCTGGGCGCCACCCTGCTGTGAACAAGGTTCCTCCTCCTCCTCATCCTCCTTCTTATCCTCCACCTCGTCATCCTCCAAAACTGTGCCCTGGCTGGACAATTGTGTACCTTGGGTTTGTGGGTGCAGGAACCCACCCTCGGAGCCACTTGGGAATGACTGGCCAGAAACCCTGCAAAATGATCCCTCTTCCTCCTCCTCCTCCTGTGCCACATCCTCTTCCTTCATCGCCAGGTGCGTTTTTTCAAGGAAGCATAGAAGTGGGATAGTAACGCTGAGAACGGCGTTATCAGCACTGGCCATGTTAGTGGAGTACTCAAAACAGCGCAACAAGGAACACAAGTCTCGCATGGAGGCCCAGTCATTGGTGGTGAAGTGGTGCTGTTCCGCCGAGCGACTCACCCGTGCGTGCTGCAGCTGAAACTCCACTATCGCCTGCTGCTGCTCGCACAGTCTGGCCAGCATGTGCAAGGTGGAGTTCCACCTTGTGAGCACGTCGAATATGAGGCGGTGAGCGGGAAGGCCGAATTTACGCTGCAGCGCTGACAGGCGAGCAGCAGCAGGGTGAGAACGCCAAAATCACGCACAGACGGCCCGCACTTTATGCAGCAGCTCTGACATATCGGGGTAAGGAATCTCTGCACCACCAAATTCAGCACATGCGCCAGGCAAGGGATGTGCGTCAAACAGGCTAGTCCCAGAGCTGCTACGAGATTTTGCACATTAGGCTCCATTCACACGTTCGCAATTTCGTTCCGCATTTTGCGGAACGGAATTGCAGACACATTCCTTCCTATGGGGCAGTACGATGTGCTGCCCGGACACAGAATTGCGGATCCGCACTTCCGGGTCCACACTTCCGTTTAGCAAAAAAATAGAACATGTCCTATTCTTGTCCGCAATTGCGGACAAAAACAGGCATATTCTATTAGTGCCGGCAAAGTGTGGTCCGCAAAATGCGAAACGCACAGTGCCGCTTTCCATGTTTTGCGGCTCCACGGCTCCATGGATCCGCAAAACACGTTGTAAATGTGTGAATGGAGCTTTATCGCACACCACCAGGCTGGGCTTGAGGCTGACTGGCACAAAGCACTCATCGGTATGTTGTTGAAGGCCCGTCCACAGCTCCTGCACAGTGTGGGGTTTGTCCACCAAACAGATAAGTTTTAAAACTGCCTGCTGTCGTTTAACCCTCGCTGTGCTGAAGTTGGTGGTGAAGGTGTTACGCTGACCGGATGAGGAGCTGGTAGAGGATGAGGAAGCAGAGTAGGAGGAGGAAGCAACAGGAGGCAAACTGAAGTTCCCTGCAATCTTCGGTGGTGGAAGGACATGCGCCAGACTGCTATCCTCCTTAGGCCCAGCCGCCAGTGCATTTACCCAGTGTGCTGTTATGGAGATATAATGTACCTGACCGTGCTTTCTGGTCCACGTATCCGTAGTCAGGTGCACCTTGCCACAGATGGCGTTGCGCAGTGCGCACCTGATTTTGTCCCCCACTTGGTTGTGCAAGGAAGAAATGGCTCGTCTGGAAAAGTAGCGGCGGCTGGGCATGACGTACTGTGGGACAGCCACCGCCATAAGGCCTTTAAAACTGTCCGTCTCCACCAGACAGAAAGACAGCATTTCAAAGGCAATTAATTTTGAAATGCTGGCATTCAGGGCCAGGGATCGTGGGTGGGTAGGGGGGTACTTCGTCTTTCGCTCTAGTGTTTGGGAGATAGAGAGCTGAACGCGTCCGTGGGACATTGTGGAGATGCTTGCTGACCCAGGTGGTGGTGTTGCTGGCAGATCCTCTGTTTGCAAGTTGTCACTTCAGAGGTGGATGAAGAGGCCAAGACTGCAGCAGAAGAGGAAGCAGGAGGAGCCAGAGACCTTTCTTGTTTTTTTTTGTGTCTACTCCACTGCAGCTCGTGCTTTGCACTTAGATGCCTGGTCATGCAGGTTGTGCTTCAGGCTCTGATTGCACAGCGTGCAAACGACTCGTGTCTTGTCATCAGCACATTGTCTGAAGAACTGCCACGTCAGGGAACTCCTTGGAGCTGGCATTGGTGTGCTCGGTCCCTTGCTGCGGTGGGCAGTAGCAGGCGTACTGTCTAGGGGATGGCCACTCTGCTTTTGCACCCTGCTCCCTCTTCTGCTGTGCCGGTGCTCTATGCGACCACTGACTCTTCCTCAGAACTAAACAGCTCACTCGCATGACCTTGATTCCATGTGGGGTCGAGGACTTCATCGTCCTCCACATCATCTTCCACCCAGTCTTCACCCCTGCCCTCCTTGTCAGTCTACACACTTGTCAAAGCCCCAGCAGTTGGCACCTGTGTTTCGTCATCATCCGAGACGTGCTGCGATGGTCCTCCCATGTACTTATCTTGAAACATAAGTGGTTGGGCATTGGTGCACTCAATCTCTTCCACTTCTGGTGAAGGGATAGGTGGATGGCCCTGGGAAGCCCTGCTAACAGAGTCATCAAAAAGCAGAAGAGAATGCTGCATGACTTGGGTCTCGGACTGCTTGGCTGATTTGCAAGGGGGTGAGGTTAAAGACTGATGGACATCGGCTGCAGGTGCCAACTCTGATCTTTCAGCAGGAGACTGGGTGGAAGACAATGTGAAGGAACTGGAGGCACTGTCGGCAACCCAATCTACTATCGCCTGTACTTGTTCTGGCCTCACTATTCGTAGAGCCGCATTAGGCCCGACCAAATACCGCTGCAGGTTCTGTCACCTACTCACACTTGAGGAAGGGGTTTCACTTGTGCGTGTAGCTGGCACAGATCGACCACGTCCTCTCCCTGCAACAAGAGCTCGACCAGCAGCACCACGACCTGGCCCACATCCCTTATTTGACGCTCTCCTCTTATTTCTTAAATGTAGGATCTTGCCCTAAATGGGTGTTTTATTAGTAGCAGAATAGAACAACAGTATGTAAATGGTGTATCTCAAACTGACAGATGCAGAATAGGCTGCAATTAAAGTTTTTTGCCCAAAATGTTTTTTTTTTTTAATAACAGAATATAACAGCAGTACATAACCCTTGAATTTCACACGTGCAGATGTAGCAAGGACTGTAAAATTGTGTTTTTTGCCTAAAAAGTGTGTTTTATTAATAGCAGAATAGAACCACAGTATCTAAAGTGTGTATCTCACACGTACAGATGTAGACTAGGCCGCAATTAAAGATTTTTTGTCCAAAATGGGTGTTTTATTAATAGCAGAATAGAACTACAGTATCTAAAGGGTGTATCTCACAATGACATATGCAGCAAAGGCTGCAAAATCAAGTTTTTTGTCCAAAATGTTTTTTTTTTTTTTTAAATAACAGAATATAACAGCAGTATATAACACTTGAATTTCACACGTGCAGATGCAGCAAGGGCTGTAAAATTGTGTATTTTGCACAAAAAGGGTGTTTTTTTAAAACCCCAAAAATTATAGCTATATTTCTAGCTTAAATTGCACACTGACTAATGCAGCAGAGGCCCAAAATGAAGGTTATTGCCAAAAATAGGTGTTTTTTCAAAGCCAGAAAATTATTGAAGTATTTCAAAGTTGTTTTTAACAATAACAGATGCAGCAAGGGCTGCAATATTAAGTATTTTGCCAAAATAGGGTGTTTTTTTTTACTAACAGAATATGAAAGCTGTATATAACGCTTGAAGTTCACACGTGCAGATGCAGCAAGGGCTGTAAAATTGTATATTTTGCCAAAAAAGGGTGTTTTTAAAAACCCAGAAAATTTTAGCTGTATTTCTAGTTTAACCACCTCCGGACCGCCTAACGCAGGATCGCGTTCCGGAGGTGGCAGCCCTGCGCAGAGTCACGCATATATGCGTCATCTCGCGATGGCCGAGATTTCCTGTGAACGCGCGCACACAGGCGCGCGCGCTCACAGGAACGGAAGGTAAGATAGTTGATCTCCAGCCTGCCAGCGGCGATCGTTCGCTGGCAGGCTGGAGATGTGTTTTTTTTAACCCCTAACAGGTATATTAGACGCTGTTTTGATAACAGCGTCTAATATACCTGCTACCTGGTCCTCTGGTGGTCCCCTTTGTTTGGATCGACCACCAGAGGACACAGGTAGCTCAGTAAAGTCCCACCAAGCACCACTACACTACACTACACCCCCCCCCCCCGTCACTTATTAACCCCTTATTAGCCCCTGATCACCCCTGATCACCCCATATAGACTCCCTGATCACCCCCCTGTCATTGATCACCCCCCTGTCATTGATTACCCCCCTGTAAAGCTCCATTCAGATGTCCGCATGATTTTTACGGATCCACTGATAGATGGATCGGATCCGCAAAACGCATCCGGACGTCTGAATGAAGCCTTACAGGGGCGTGATCAATGACTGTGGTTATCACCCCATATAGACTCCCTGATCACCCCCCCTGTCATTGATTACACCCCTGTCATTGATCAACCCCCTGTAAAGCTCCATTCAGACGTCCGCATGATTTTTACGGATCCACTGATAGATGGATCGGATCCGCAAAACGCATCCGGACGTCTGAATGAAGCCTTACAGGGGCGTGATCAATGACTGTGGTGATCACCCCATATAGACTCCCTGATCACCCCCCTGTAAAGCTCCATTCAGATGTCCGCATGATTTTTACGGATGCACTGATAGATGGATCCGATCCGCAAAATGCATCCGGACGTCTGAATGAAGCCTTACAGGGGCGTGATCAATGACTGTGGTGATCACCCCATATAGACTCCCTGATCACCCCCCTGTCATTGATCAACCCCCCTGTCATTGATCAACCCCCCTGTCATTGATCACCCCCCTGTCATTGATCACCCCCCTGTAAGGCTCCATTCAGATATTTTTTTGGCCCAAGTTAGCGGAATTTTTTTTTTTTTTTCTTACAAAGTCTCATATTCCACTAACTTGTGTCAAAAAATAAAATCTCACATGAACTCACCATACCCCTCACGGAATCCAAATGCGTAAAATTTTTTAGACATTTATATTCCAGACTTCTTCTCACGCTTTAGGGCCCCTAGAATGCCAGGGCAGTATAAATACCCCACATGTGACCCCATTTCGGAAAGAAGACACCCCCAGGTATTCCGTGAGGGCCATATTGAGTCCATGAAAGATTGAAATTTTTGTCCCAAGTTAGCGGAACGGGAGACTTTGTGAGAAAAAAATTAAAAATATCAATTTCCGCTAACTTGTGCCAAAAAAAAAAAATTTCTATGAACTCGCCATGCCCCTCATTGAATACCTTGGGGTGTCTTCTTTCCAAAATGGGGTCACATGTGGGGTATTTATACTGCCCTGGCATTCTAGGGGCCCCAAAGCGTGAGAAGAAGTCTGGTATCCAAATGTCTAAAAATGCCCTCCTAAAAGGAATTTGGGCACCTTTGCGCATCTAGGCTGCAAAAAAGTGTCACACATCTGGTATCGCCGTACTCAGGAGAAGTTGGGGAATGTGTTTTGGGGTGTCATTTTACATATACCCATGCTGGGTGAGAGAAATATCTTGGTCAAATGCCAACTTTGTATAAAAAAATGGGAAAAGTTGTCTTTTGCCAAGATATTTCTCTCACCCAGCATGGGTATATGTAAAATGACACCCCAAAACACATTCCCCAACTTCTCCTGAATACGGCGATACCACATGTGTGACACTTTTTTGCAGCCTAGGTGGGCAAAGGGGCCCATATTCCAAAGAGCACCTTTAGGATTTCACAGGTCATTTACCTACTTACCACACATTAGGGCCCCTGGAAAATGCCAGGGCAGTATAACTACCCCACAAGTGACCCCATTTTGGAAAGAAGACACCCCAAGGTATTGCGTGAGGGGCATGGAGAGTTCCTAGAATTTTTTATTTTTTGTCACAAGTTAGTGGAAAATGCTTATTTTTTTTATATTTTTTTTTTCATACAAAGTCTCATATTCCACTAACTTGTGACAAAAAATAAAAAGTTCCATGAACTCACTATGCCCATCAGCGAATACCTTGGGGTCTCTTCTTTCCAAAATGGGGTCACTTGTGGGGTAGTTATACTGCCCTGGCATTCTAGGGGCCCAAATGTGTGGTAAGGAGTTTGAAATCAAATTCTGTAAAAAATGACCTGTGAAATCCGAAAGGTGCTCTTTTGAATATGGGCCCCTTTGCCCACCTAGGCTGCAAAAAAGTGTCACACATCTGGTATCTCCGTAATCGGGAGAAGTTGGGGAATGTGTTTTGGGGTGTCATTTTACATATACCCATGCTGGGTGAGAGAAATATCTTGGCAAAAGACAACTTTTCCCATTTTTTTATACAAAGTTGGCATTTGACCAAGATATTTATCTCACCCAGCATGGGTATATGTAAAAAGACACCCCAAAACACATTCCTCAACTTCTCCTGAATACAGAGATACCAGATGTGTGACACTTTTTTGCAGCCTAGGTGGGCAAAGGGGCCCACATTCCAAAGAGCACCTTTCGGATTTCACAGGTCATTTACCTACTTACCACACATTTGGGCCCCTAGAATGCCAGGGCAGTATAACTACCCCACAAGTGACCCCATTTTGGAAAGAAGAGACCCCAAGGTATTCGCTGATGGGCATAGTGAGTTCATGGAAGTTTTTATTTTTTGTCACAAGTTTGTGGAATATGAGACTTTATATGAAAAAAAAAAAAAAAAATCATCATTTTCCACTAACTTGTGACAAAAAATAAAAAATTCTAGGAACTCGCCATGCCCCTCACGGAATACCTTGGGGTGTCTTCTTTCCAAAATGGGGTCACTTGTGGGGTAGTTATACTGCCCTGGTATTCTAGGGGCCCAAATGTGTGGTAAGGAGTTTGAAATCAAATTCAGGAAAAAATGAGGAGTGAAATCCGAAAGGTGCTCTTTGGAATAAGGGCCCCTTTGCCCACCTAGGCTGCAAAAAAGTGTCACACATCTGGTATCCCCGTACTCAGGAGAAGTTGAGGAATGTGTTTTGGGGTGTCTTTTTACATATACCCATGCTGGGTGAGATAAATATCTTGGTCAAATGACAACTTTGTATAAAAAAATGGGAAAAGTTGTCTTTTGCCAAGATATTTATCTCACCCAGCATGGGTATATATAAAATGACACCCCAAAACACATTCCCCACCTTCTCCTGAGTACGGAGATACCAGATGTGTGACACTTTTTTGCAGCCTAGGTGGGCAAAGGGGCCCATATTCCAAAGAGCACCTTTCGGATTTCACAGGTCATTTTTTACAGAATTTGATTTCGAACTCCTTACCACACATTTGGGCCCCTAGAATGCCAGGGCAGTTTAACTACCCCACAAGTGACCCCATTTTGGAAAGAAGAGACCCCAAGGTATTCGCTGATGGGCATAGTGAGTTCATAGAACTTTTTATTTTTTGTCACAAGTTAGTGGAATATGAGACTTTGTAAGAAAAAAAATAAAAATAAAATAAATCATAATTTTCCGCTAACTTGTGACAAAAAATAAAAAGTTCTATGAACTCACTATGCCCATCAGCGAATACCTTAGGGTGTGTACTTTCAGAAATGGGGTCATTTGTGGGGTGTTTGTACTGTCTGGGCATTGTAGAACCTCAGGAAACATGACAGGTGCTCAGAAAGTCAGAGCTGCTTCAAAAAGCGGAAATTCACATTTTTGTACCATAGTTTGTAAACGCTATAACTTTTACCCAAACCATTTTTTTTTTTACCCAAACATTTTTTTTTTTATCAAAGACATGTAGAACTATAAATTTAGAGCAAAATTTCTATATGGATGTCGTTTTTTTTTGCAAAATTTTACAACTGAAAGTGAAAAATGTCATTTTTTTGCAAAAAAATCGTTAAATTTCGATTAATAACAAAAAAGTAAAAATGTCAGCAGCAATGAAATACCACCAAATGAAAGCTCTATTAGTGAGAAGAAAAGGAGGTAAAATTCATTTGGGTGGTAAGTTGCATGACCGAGCAATAAACGGTGAAAGTAGTGTAGGTCAGAAGTGTAAAAAGTGGCCTGGTCTTTCAGGGTGTTTAAGCACTGGGGGCTGAGGTGGTTAAATTGGACACTGACTAATCCTGCAAATGCACCAGATGTAGGATATTGCCAAAAAAAGGGTGTTTTTTAAAAAAAAAACAGATTATTATTGCAGTATTTCAAACTTGGATTTGAATGTCACAAAAAACACATATGCTGTGCTGATGCACTGAGCTTGCATAAAATGGCCGCCGCCGCCCACCTAACAGACGGATAAAAGTAATTTTTCTCTGTCACTGGGCTCAGGGCAGGGTAAAAAGATTGCGCACTGCACCCACACAATTAAATCTATGTAGATCGCTGAGTTCAATTGGAGTTCTGATAACAGATTCTGTCCTATTCTTTCCCTCACAGCAGAGTGAAGTGCAACGCTACGTGACTCCAGCTAATATAAAGGCTGGGTCACATGCTGCACTGGCCAATCACAGCCATGCCATTAGTAGGCATGGCTGTGATGGCTTCTAAGGTCACACAGTTAAACGCTTGTTGATTGGCTGCTCTGCAGCCTTTCAAAAAGCACTAAGAAATCGCCGAACACCAAACCCGAACCCGAACTTTTACTGAAATGTTCGGGTTCAGGTCCGGGGTCCAAAATTCCTAAAGTTCAGTCCGAACCCGAACTTTACAGTTTGGGTTTGCTCAACCCTAATCCTTACATAATATCCAATAACCTTTCTATACAGTATATGTAAACTCATTTGCATAAATATGGGCATATGTGAAAGACATGCAAATGAGCAGAGTCTGCCTTGTTTTTCAACTGGAAAACCATTTGCATGGAAAATTTGAAATCTACACTACTCATTAACAGCACCATCTATTGGATTAATAGTCTTGTCATATTGGTTTCATAGTTTTATGACAAGACCATTAGCCATCCAACAGATATGAAGCAATTTTGAGGCTTACTGGCTGACAGATGACAGCTGGTTTGGAGTGTCTCATAGTGCACAAGATTGTCATTGTAAAGTATGCTGACTGTTATATTTCTCATGGATACCTGGCTTTTGTCATATAGCCTTTGTGTGGTTGTCTATTGTATGTCATAGGTAATAGGAGTCAAAGATGCATCCAGCGATCCTCCTAATGCGGTTTCTGTCAATTTCTAATCTTTTTTGTGAACCAGACACCCTCTCTTCTTCAGAGCAGGGGGTGGCTGGTTTGATGCTCGGGTATCCCATTGACTTTTGTTGTATTAAATTGTACTTGAGTACCTGCAGTATTCGGCCGAGCACTCCTATGTGCCGAGCATAACTATGCTTGAGCCGAACATCAGTTTGGCCGAGCATGCTCGCTCAACACTAGTCCTTACATATAACAGTCAGAAATAGCTGTTAACTAGCAACTAATACAGCTGTTTTACCAGAGAAGTGGCATTGATTGGTTGGATATGAGTCTGAGGCATTGTATGTTGAGTCTAGTTTCAACTTACGATCGGTCAGAAAAGACCATTGTATGTTGAAAATATTGTATCCTGAGGCCATGGTATCTTGAGGCATCACTGTACTCTCTTTAAGTTTGGCCTTCGATAAAAACAGCAAGGTCTGATAAAGAATATCACAACAGTTTAAATGTTCAAATTTGTTTTATTTAACAGGTGGATCGTTTTCCCAAAAACAAGCATTTATTATGTAAATGCAAAATTGGGCTGTGAGTTCTAGGTTAGCTATAATTAATGAATAAATGTGTGCAGAAATTCTTGAAGCTATCTGTTGAATTCTGAAAATACAGGTCAAAGAAACTGTTTATTTTTTTGCCAGATAATAAACAGATTTTTTTTTAGCATATCCAATTTAATTATTCAGTGTATGCTACAAAGTTTATAAAGTATTTCAAAATGAAGAACATCTGTCCACTCTGACTTTTGTTAAAATTTGGATGACTCCGAGTTCTCATAAAACATATACAATACCAGATCAAGACTTACAAACCCTTCACAGACTGCAATTAACATCACTGTCGCCAGTTTGCTACACTTAAAGACACACAGCAAAGACAACTCATCAGAGTATCACAAGTTGAGTTGATAAATGCTTGTCAAACATCAGGGGATATGATGTGAGCCCAATGGGAAAATAAGGACAGACATTTTCAAACAAACAGTTCATATATAATACATGTTCCTAAATTGGGAACTCCCCTGATATAATTGATAATACTTCAATTATATATTTTAAAATGAGTTTTCTAAACCAGACATATATGTGTAAGGTGTTTATATACACTCACCTAAAGAATTATTAGGAACACCTGTTCTATTTCTCATTAATGCAATTATCTAGACAACCAATCACATGGCAGTTGCTTCAATGCATTTTGGGGGGTGTTCCTGGTCAAGACAATCTCCTGAACTCCAAACTGAATGTCAGAATGGGAAAGAAAGGTGATTTAAGCAATTTTGAGCGTGGCATGGTTGTTGGTGCCAGACGGGCCGGTCTGAGTATTTCACAATCTGCTCAGTTACTGGGATTTTCACGCACAACCATTTCTAGGGTTTACAAAGAATGGTGTGAAAAGGGAAAAACATCCAGTATGCGGCAGTCCTGTGGGCGAAAATGCCTTGTGGATGCTAGAGGTCAGAGGAGAATGGGCCGACTGATTCAAGCTGATAGAAGAGCAACGTTGACTGAAATAACCACTCGTTACAACCGAGGTATGCAGCAAAGCATTTGTGAAGCCACAACACGCACAACCTTGAGGCGAATGGGCTACAACAGCAGAAGACCCCACCGGGTACTACTCATCTCCACTACAAATAGGAAAAAAAGGCTACAATTTGCACGAGCTCACCAAAATTGGACTGTTGAAGACTGGAAAAATGTTGCCTGGTCTGATGAGTCTCGATTTCTGTTGAGACATTCAAATGGTAGAGTCCGAATTTGGCGTAAACAGAATGAGAACAAGTATCCATCCTCTGATGGCTACTTCCAGCAGGATAATGCACCATGTCACAAAGCTCAAATCATTTCAAGTTGGTTTCTTGAACATGACAATGAGTTCACTGTACTAAAATGGCCCCACAGTCACCAGATCTCAACCCAATAGAGCATCTTTGGGATGTGGTGGAACGGGAGCTTCATGCCCTGGATGTGCATCCCTCAAATCTCCATCAACTGCAAGATGCTATCCTATCAATATGGGCCAACATTTCTGCTATCAGCACCTTGTTGAATCAATGCCACGTAGAATTAAGGCAGTTTCTATAGGCAAAAGGGGGTCCAACACCGTATTAGTATGGTGTTCCTAATAATTCTTTAGGTGAGTGTATGTGTATAGTATAGTATGTTCCAGAGCCAAAATGACCATCTAGCAGTGCTAATATAAGCTAAGTAGATACAGACACAATTATACCCACTTACAAGAGCAGTATCAGCAATATCGGTACAGAGGGAGTCAAAGAATGGCTGTTTATATTGGATTTGAAGTTCACAGCTAATAATTGCCACTATCACTTATCACTTCTAGGTCCTCTTTACCTCCAGGTTAAATGCACTACATCCTTCCCTAATCCAATGTAAGCGAATGAATGATTATGAATGATTCTGACGTGATTTTAGGTTTGGTCTCTGCTCTGAATTACTTTTTGGGTACGGTTTGGGGTCTGGGTTTATATTAGGGTTTGGTCTCATTCGATTCTAAGGTAGGGATAAAATTTAGGGCATGGCCTGCAGTCTGAATTAATTTTGGGGTCTAGTTTGGTGTCTGAAATTATTTTATAGTTTTAGTTGAAGGTCAGTGTAATGCCCAGAATGCCGGAAAGCACGATCGCTAGCAGTCAGTACTGCTGGCGCCCGGTTTCCATGGTTACCAGGCTTGCAATTCGTATACAGGAGCACCGGCCAATCCCTGCAAACACCAGCACTTCCTGCTTGGTGTCATCACAAGGGTCACGTGATCCCAGGCGTCTCAGATAACCACTGGGCAGCCCTATTTAAACAAGCAAACTGCTTCCACAGTTGCCTGTGAATAAGGTCTTCTGGGATACTGAATTGCTGTGTATCACTGTGGAATTCTTGCCTGGCATTCTGACTCTGTATCTGCCTGATGAGTTAAACTCTAATGTGACTTCTTGATATTGACCCAGCTTTGGTTTCATATTGCTCCTGGTTTCAAATTTTTTCTCTGATTGTCTTCCCTGGTTTGAATTGGTCCATCTGCTTACTCTGTTTACTCTTGTAGCTAAGTATTTTCCCTGGTGCCGATCTTTGTTATTTTATCCTTGCTTTGTTCCCACTTAGACCATTACACTTAGTTAAGTAGGGATTGTCGTCCAGTTGGAGGCCATTGTTTAGAACAGATCGTGCTAATTGATAGGGAAAGTGGAGTTCAGGGCTCACTGTTCCCTACCTTGACAGATTCATAGGCCGTTACAAATTTTTTATATGGACCCTATGCAAGCTTTTGGTTGATGCAGGGACTCCCACAGTTAGTAGAAGATTTAGCTAAAAGGGTCGAACATTAGGAGAACGTGCAAGCTGCACCATCTTCATCTGTTCCTTCTCTAACCTTTGAGCCTCAGATAAAGCTCCCAGATCGTTTTTGTAGGGTCAGAAAACAGTTTGTTTCTTTTAGAGAAAGTTGCAAACTGTACATTCAGTGTAAGCTCCACTTTTCTGGATCAAAACAGCAGAAAGTGGACATTATAACTTCTCAATTACAAGGGGTTCCCCAGGAATGGGCATTTTCTCTTCCCACACACTCTATGGAACAAGTTGATAGTTTTTTTTCCTTGCCCGGTCTACTATATATGAACCTGAATGGGCGAAGTCAAAACTAGTCTCCCTGCACCAAGGGCACAAACCATTTGAAGAATATTGTGCTGAATTCCGAATATTGTGTGTGGCCACTAAATGGAATAATCCAGCCTAGTGATGAGCGAAGTTTTCAAAAATTTAATTCAGCTGCTTCGTCAAACTTAGACAAGAAATTTGATTAATTATGAAGTACTTAGTCACGAATCGCATTCCATTGTATGTAGTGGGTGCAATGACGGGGGAATGGCCGCCCCCCATCATTGAGCCCCTCAGACGCTGTGTTCAAAGCTGATCGCTAAGCAAACATATGTAGTTAATGGTTAGATGGGAGAAAGCTGCTGCCAGACACCTCTGTCAGCAGCTTATATCCTAAGAGCAAAAGGATTGGGCAGCTGAAATTGAAAATGTCCATCCTCATCTCCCCTGACATTAGCTGTAGAAAGGCTATCACTGTTTAAAAGCAAGAAAATTATTAAACAAAATATGACCTTAGGGCTTCGTGAATATGTGGACAACATGTTTTGGGCCTTAATGATCAGGCAAAGAGCTATAACTTTTTTTAATTTTTCCATTTTTCTATGTAGCCATATGAGAGCTTGTTTTTTGTGGTACAAGTTGCTTTGGTGCCATGTCAGGGCACACATAACTTACTGATTGACTTTTATTAATTCTTTTTGGGAGGAAGATGGGGATAAATAGTAATACTGGCACTTAGGGGTCATTTATTAATCTGAAATACGCCTGAACTATTTCAGGAGCAGATTGTGGTGCAACGGTTAGTTGCACAGTAATCTTTGACTTTTTCTTGCTCATGGCAGGTCAAAAATTGCGGGCGTGGGCTGGGAAGGGGTTTCAGTAGTATAAAAAGGTCAGAGGCCCCTTTCAGAGGAGGCACCCGACCTGAACTACCAGCACTGATAGGGTCACATAGCATTATATTGATTAATGATGCTATGTAACCCTTACAGTTCTGGAATGTATTAGATGACACTGACATAATGCTGTCAGTGTTATCCAATATATTCCAGAACTATAAGAGTTACATAGCATCATAAATCAATATAATGATATGTAACCCCGGCAGTGCTGGGAGTTCAGGCCGGGTGCCTCGCTGTGAGTCCTCAGCAAGACACTTGCTCCTCTGTAAGAGGCCTAAATGTAAGACAGCTAGGAAGCTTTCTTACATTTAGAACTGGCAGAGGATCCGCCAAAGTTATGAAGATTCATAGCTCCAGCAGATCCACCACCAGTTTAGGGCTTTATTAAGACTGACGTCTAAATTGCCGGTCCTAATAAATGTGCCCCTTAGTTTTTACATTAAAAAAATTGCTGCATTCATTTTTTAGCATAAATAACATGATAACTTTATTCTCTGTGTCAGTAAGATTGCAGTGCTACCAAATACATATAGTTTTTTTTTACATTTTAGTACCTTTGCACAATAAAAACCTTTTTTAAATGAAGAAAATGTTTTTGCACAGCCGCATCCAAAGACCCATATTTTTTTATTTTTTTATTGTTCTACAGAGCTGTGTGTGGACTTGATTTCTGCAGAGTGACTTATTGTTTTCACTGGTATCATTTTGGGGTACATAACAGTTTTTGATCGCTTTTTATTCTGTTTTTTTTGTGGCAAATAAGCAAAAAGCAGCAATTCTACATTTTTTTTTTTACGATGTTCACCATATGGTATAAATTACATCATAATTGTGTAGTGTGGTTCATCACAACAGATGCAGTAACACTAAATATGATGATGAGATTTTATTTCTGCAATTTTTTTGAATTGAAATGAATGGGTCAGGATTCAATTCAGATGATATGCATTCACTGCACATGCATTGTACTCACTCGTGTAAAAGAGCCTGCAGTCTATAATTCTTCAGGTTTTTATTTTTTGTTGTTTTTTTTTTATTTTTAATAACTTTTATTGAGCAAGTCAATAACATACAAAAGAAAAAAGAATAGCGGAGGAATGACAAGACTCCATTACTCTTAGACATTTCAAAACAGAGTCCAGGTCTGTCAGGTACATAGTGAAGAACATAATGTTATCCATGAGGCTGGTCAATAGGAAGACAACAATTTAGAGAAGACGGATATAGGTCATCACTTTTGGTTACAAAGCTAAGCTGTAAATCTTATATGAGAGTCAGAACTAAGCAATATAACAGAGAATTACATCTGAGAATCACATCTGAGAATCACATCCGAGACGGGTCTTAGAAGGGAGGACAGTTCCTCCTGTAGATTTGTAAACGCGAAGATAATAGAAATAGAGGGGGAAATATAGATGAAACAGCCACATAAAAACAAAAATGAACCCTGGAAGATCCTTCATCACCGGGTAATTTGTCTAATAACCCCTAAAAGAGATCCATTGACTCCAGATTTTCAGAAATTTGTGGTGAGATCTCATTTTCCATGAGGATAACTCCTCTAGGCGGTATATTTGGTCGATTTTCTGGAGCCATTGTTCCGTAGTAGGGACATCTGCGGACAACCATAATAGGGGGACTAGCAATTTAGCAGCATTCATTAGCTGTTTAAAAAGTGCCAGATTAGGTGGGGGGGGGGATCTCGAGGAATAAGATTCAGGAGGGCAACCTCTGGTGATGGGTCAATATTAGATCTACAAATCTTATTGCAAGTTTGAAAAATCTTAACCCACCAGCTTAACAAAATTGGGCACGTCCACTATATGTGGAGAAAAGTACCTCTATGCTTTGAGCATCTCCAACATGTGTCAGACGCTGAGGCTGAGTAAAAACATGTCTTGTCAGGGGTTTTATACCAACGTGTGATGATTTTGTAGTTGTTCTCCTGAATCTTGACACATCTTGAGGCTTTATGTGAGGAGTTGTAGATATTGAGGGTGTCTTCGGGGGAGAAACATTTATCTAGGCTTTTTTCCCACAGTTTAATAAAAGCTGGCGTTAGGGCGGCAGGAGGAGTCCTCAAGCTATTGTACCACTGTGAAATCAGTTTATGTGGGGTATAATTTTGAGAAATCATGTGCTCGAACCATGTTACAGGGCGTAACAAATCTTTTATTTGGACGTTTAGAGACATATAGGCCCGCAGAAAATGAAGCCCATTGAAGCTTGAACAAGGTATCTTCAGAAGATCACTCATTGCTTTTATAGAAATCAGTTGGCCATTGTCATAGAGATCTATCAATCTCAACTTAGCCTGACCAATCTCTGTAGGTAGGCTGTTTTCTAAAGCCTGGGGAGCTAAGTGAAATATGTCACTAATTCTAAGAGTAGGAGATGGGAGTGGTGAACTTAGAGGCGAGATCTGCAGGGCATTCCATGCATGCAGGGTAGCCTTCATAACTGGGGTAATATTCGGATGGAGAGGTAATGGTGACATTCGTCCCAGTAGCGCTGATCTAAAAGGAAGCCCAAGTAAGGATTCCTCCATCGGAACCCAAGATTTATGTTTGGGGGCAATCATCCAGTCCACCACTCTAATGAGTAATACCGCTTTGCCATATAATTCGGGATCTGGTAATGATATACCTCCTCTCTCTCTTGGATATGACAAAGATTTATAGGACATCCTGGCTTTTTTCTTGCTCCATATGAAGGCTCGAAACATGGACCTAAGTTTTGAGTAGAATGTGGAGGGAACAGGGATTGGTAAGGTCTGCTGGAGTTAAGTAAGTTTAGGAATAATGAGAGAAAGCAGGATGTTTTTCCTCCCGAACCATGAGAGTGTAGGGACATCCAGGGAATTTAAATCCTCAATCAGTTTATTTTGGAGAGGAATATAGTTTAAGTTAAAGAGTTGGTTTGGATCTGTGTTCATTTTTACACCTAGGAATGTTAAGAAAGGGGACGACCAATTAAAGGGTGAACACGCTTCTTGATGATCCTTTAAGGATTTTTTTGAGGCCAGTGGAGATTATTAGTGATTTGTTGTGATTCACCATAAAATTAAAAAATGACCCATATGTTTCCAGGTGGCCATAGATCTTAGGGGGAGCTGTTTCAGGATTGCTTACCAAAAGCAAGTCATCCGCAAAGACGGCGATTTTATGCCGCTGGTCTACTAAAGTTATTCCCTGGATGTCACTATCTAATCTAATGGTCTGTAATAAAGGTTCTAGGGCGAGGACAAATAGAAGCGGGGATAAGGGACAACCTTGGCGGGTGCCATTGCGTATCTTAAGGGGGTCAGATAGGGTGTCATTTACCCGAACTGATGCTGAGGCATGATGATACATAGCTTCTATTGCATGTATAAAGGGGGAAGGGAAATTGCGGGACCGCAACTCTGAATACATAAAGGACCAGTTGACCCTATCGAAGGCCTTCTAAGCGTCTGTGCTGAGAAGGACTAGGGGGAGGCCTTTTTTCTTGACAAAGTGGATGATATTGAGAATCTGGGCCGTATTATCCTTTCCTTCTCTTTGTTTTACAAAACCCACTTGATCTCTGTAGATTAGTGACGGGAGAAGTCCCGCTAATCTGTTTGCAAGCATCTTGGCTAGAAGTTTTAAATCTATATTAAGAAGGGAAATGGGTCTATAATTAGGGAATAATGAATGGTCTTTACCTTCTTTGGGGATTAGAGTAATGTGGGCTCTGGTCATATCAGCTGATAGGGCCATACCTAGTAAGGTGGCATTGTAAACAGCTAGGAGGTGTGGGATCAATAACTCATGAAAAGTGAGATAATAGGGAATAGGGAGTCCATCAGGACCTGGGCATTTCCCCCTGGGGGAGTTTTTTATTGCTTCCAAAAGTTCCTCCGAGGAGAATGGGAATGCTAAGAGTATCCTGCTTTGTTCCGAGAGCGAGGGAAGGGCTAAGTTATCTAAATACAAAGACAGGGGCGACGTCGAGTTTGTGCCACTCGGGGGGGATTGTTGTGAGTTAAGGTTATAGAGGGATTCATAGTAATCCCTAAATAATGAAGCTATTTTATTAGATTCAAAGGTTAATGCACCATCTGAGGTTTTTAATTTATGTACGTAGTTGTACAGTCTTCTGCGTTTGAGCCTGGACATCATATAGCGGGAGGCCTTATTTCCATGTGCAAATATTTTGTATTGAGAGTGTAGGTAAAGCTTAGCAGAAGTTATATTTAAAAAGTTTTTTGAGGGAGGCCCTACATGAGGAAAAGCTGATTTTTCATGAAGGGAATCTATCTGCTTTTGTCTTTCTTTCTTAAGATGGGCTCCTAGGCTGATACAATGGCCCCTTATGTATGCTTTGTGAGCATCCCAAACTGTTTGTGGTGAGACCTCAGGGGTGCAGTTAGTAGTAAAGTATTCTCCTAACAGGCGCTTCAGTTTGGATTTATCAGATGAGCTAATGAGTTGTTCGTTAAACCTCCAGTAGCTAGTATGTCTATGATTAGGGGGAGGCTTCATATGGAGATATATGGGGGCATGGTCAGATAGGATTATGGATCCCATTTCGGCCCTGGAACATAGCTGGAGATGTTCTTTTGAAACAAATAAATAGTCTAATCGTTGATATGACTTGTGCATTGAGGAGTAAAAGGTATAGTCTCTGGAGTCAGGATGCATGGTACGCCAGACATCAATCAGATGGGCTTTGGCCAAAGTACGTAATAAAGAGCGAATACCTTTTTGGGATTGAGCAGATTTTTGGGAGGAGTCGTCGTTGAGGGGGTTTAGAACCAGATTTAAGTCTCCTCCTACCACCGTAACGCCATCTCTAAAAGATTCTAATTTTAGTAGAGTTGATTTTAACTAGAGGTGGGACGAATCCAATTTTTTTCGAATCCGAATCCGAAAAGGTTCTCAAATATATCGAATCTTTCGAATCTTGAATCCTACGAATCCTGTACATAAGGGTCCATTCACACGTCCATTTTTTCTTTCCTGATCTGTTCCGTTTTTTCAGGAACAGATCTGGACCAGATCTGGACCCATTCATTTTCAATGGGTCCTGGAAAAAATCGGACAGCACAATGTGTGCTGTCCGTTTCCGTTGTTCCGTTCCGCATGTCCGAAAAAATATAAAACATGTCCTATTCTTTTCCGCAAAAATCGGATCCTGGACCAATACAAAGTCAATGGATCCGCAAAAAACGGAAGACATTCGTATGTCATTACGTACGTCATCCGTTTTATGCGGATTCCGTTCCTGGAAATTAGGCTTCCTCCCCAGTATTAAATGTGACCAGTGCGGCCCCCCTCCCTCTATATTCATTGGTGGCCAGTGCGGCAGTGCGGATTCCCAGTAAGTTTTCTACAGATCAGATTTTTCACTTCGTGAAAAACTCAGATCCGACAGTATATTCTAACACAGAGGCGTTCCCATGGTGATGGGGACGCTTCTAGTTAGAATATACTGAGAACAGTGTACATGACTGCCCCCGGCTGCCTGGCAGCACCCGATCTCTTACAGGGGGCTGTGATCTGCACAATTAACCCCTCAGGTGCTGCGCCTGAGGGGTTAATTGTGCATATCATAGCCCCCTATAAGAGATCAGGGGCTGCCAGGCAGCAGGGGGCAGACCCCCCTCCCTCCCCAGTATTAAATGTGACCAGTGCGGCCTCCCCTCCCCCCCCCCCCATCATTGGTGGCCAGTGCGGATTCCCAGTATTAATAAATGTGACCAGTGCGGCCTCACCTTTCCCTTTCCCCCCATCATTGGTGGCCAGTGCGGATTCCCAGTATTAGTAAATGTGACCAGTGCGGCCTCACCTCTCCCCCCCCCCATCATTGGTGGCCAGTGCGGATTCCCAGTATTAATAAATGTGCCCAGTGCGGCCTCACCTCTCCCCCCCCCCATCATTAGTGGCCAGTGCGGCTTCCCAGTATTAATAAATGTGCCCAGTGCGGCCTCACCTCTTCCCCCCCCCATCATTGGTGGCAGCGGAGAGTTCCGATCGGAGTCCCAGTTTAATCGCTGGGGCTCCGATCGGTTACCATGGCAGCCAAGACGCTATTGCAGTCTTGGCTGCCATGGTTACTTAGCAATAAATACAAGCATTATACTTACCTGCGACTGCGAGCTGCGATGTGTGTCCGGCCGGGAGCTCCTCCTACTGGTAAGTGACAGGTCTGTGCTAAAAGCAATGCGCCGCACAGACCTTTCACTTACCAGTAGGAGGAGCTCCCGGCCGGACACACATCGCAGCTCGCAGTCGCACTGTTTGAGTTTTCACATGTTTCCGTTTTTTGCGGATCCGCAAAAAACGGATGACATACGGAAACATTTTCAGGAACAACGGATCCGCAAAAAACGGACCGAAAATCGGGATGTAGAAAAATACTGACGTGTGAATGTAGCCTCATTGTGTGAACGGTGTAAGAAACAAAGTTAGACCGCGTCAGTTTGTCTGAACCTCCACCTCCCAGTCACGGTCGCACCCTATATGACCGCGATGACCCCTGCTATGACCCCTGTTCCTATCACTACAGAACATACAGGGTAATACAGCCCCATACCTCTTACATTCAGTGACGTCTCCTTTGATGTAGATGTTCTCTTTCCTCATCTTCTTTCAGACCTTCAGACCAGACCACCATTTTTCAGCCATTTTTCGTCTCTGCAGCTTGACAAAAAAAAATCTTAGTTTACTACTTTTCCATCATCCTCCCATCTTCTGGACAAATCATCCTAACACCCCCCAATACTGTGCCGCTGTGCTTCCCAATACTATACTGCAGAAACAGATAATACCCCTGATAATACTAGTACCACACAGAGCCCCCCATATAAAATACCCCTTCTTTGTGGCCTCAGTAGATGCCCCCATAGTGCCCCCCAATAATGTGCCAATAAGAAGTGGCCCCACAGTGCCACCCAATAATGTGCCAGTAAGTGTCCCCATAGATGCCCCCCTAATCATGTGCCAGTATCAAGTGCGGAGTGCCTCTCTCCTCCCCCCCATGTGCCGATATCATAGTGCCATCTCCCCCCCAATGTGCCAGTATTATAGTGCCATCTCCCCCATAATGTGCCAGTATCATAGTGCCACCTCCCCCCATAATGTGCCAGTATCATAGTGCCATTTCCCCCCATAATGTGCCAGTATTATAGTGCCTCCCCCCAATGTGCCAGTAGTATCATAGTGCCTCTCACCTCTCCCCCTGGCATCCACAGACCCCTCATCCTATAACAGTGCCATCCACAGACCCCCCCATCCTATAACAGTGCCATCCACAGATCCCCCCCACCCCATAACAGTGCCATCCACAGACCCCCCCACCCCATAACAGTGCCATCCACAGACCCCCCCCCCTCCTCATAACAGTGCCATCCACAGACCCCCCACCCCATAACAGTGCCATCCACAGACCCCCCATCCTATAACAGTGCCATCCACAGACCCCCCCACCCCATAACAGTGCCATCCACAGACCCCTCATCCTATAACAGTGCCATCGACAGACCCCCCCACCCCATAACAGTGCCATCCACAGACCCCCCCACCTCATAACAGTGCCATCCACAGACCCCCCCACCTCATAACAGTGCCATCCACAGACCCCCCCACCCCATAACAGTGCCATCCACAGACCCCCCTATCCTATAATAGTGCCATCCACAGACCCCCCCCCACCCCATGACAGTGCCATCCACAGACCCCCCCACCTCATAACAGTGCCATCCACAGACCCCCCATCCTATAACACTGCCATCCACAGACCCCCCCACCCCATAACAGTGCCATCCACAGACCCCCCACCCCATAACAGTGCCATCCACAGACCCCCCCATCCTATAACAGTGCCATCCACAGACCCCCCACACCCCATAACAGTGTCACCCACAGACCACCCATTGCCGCTCCAGTAGTTATAAAATTTGTAATTCTGATTAATAATGATTCATGCTCCCCCCTCTGTCTGTAGTATAACATTCAATAAATCTTACTCACAGGACTACTGATATCGTAATGCAGGCCGGCCGGGCAGACGAGCGGCAGAGTGACTGACTGACGTCACCTGCCTGTGCCGCCTGCTTTATGAATGAAGCAGGCGGCGCAGGCAGGTGACATCAGTCAGTCACTCTGCCGCTCGTCTGCCTGGCCGGCCTGCATTACGATATCAGTAGCCCTGTGAGTAAGATTCATTGAATGTTATACTACAGACAGAGGGGGCAGCATGATTATTAATCAGAATTACACATTTTATAACTGTACTGGAGCGGAGGGGCCGGAGCACAGTGAACGCACCTGCCCCCAGCTCCTCCTCCCAGTCCCTCCCACCGGGATTCGTATCATGTAAATTACGTCGGGATTCGAGTCCACGAATCCCACGAATCCAGCAAGATTCGACGGATTCGTGGATTCGACAAATCCCCCGTCCCATCTCTAATTTTAACCATGTAATTTGGTGAGTATTTGGAGCGTATATATTCACAAAGGTATAAAGATGTTGACATATTTTGCCTTTAATCATTAAAAAACGACCATCAGGGTCACATACTTGATCATCTAGGATAAAGGGAACCTTACTCTGGAAGCCTATACTAACTCCTCTAGAGTTTGATGTAGGGGAACCGCAATGATACCAAGTGGGATAAAATGAAAAGAATAGATTAGGAAAATGTTGAATCTTAAAATGTGTTTCCTGTAGGAAAACTATGTTTGCTTTATCTTTCCTCAATATCCCAAAAACCTGGCTCTGTTTAGATGGTGAATTGCATCCCCTAACATTATAAGAGGCAATACTAATAGCCATCTTGGGGATAAAGAGGAGAGACAAAGTGCTGAACCATATTATCATGAGAGTTTGTTACATTAATGAGTTGATCCGGGTACTTAACATCTAGTCGGATTGATAGATTTGACCGTCTTAGCCCTGGTGATGAGATGACCCATCTCGGATGGACATTCCCTTTAATATATAGAGACCTGGAAATAAAACAATAAAACAAACAAAATATTGAACAAAAGAAAAACAAGAGCAACCATAACAAAAGGGTCCTGAGGGACCTGGCTGGATGGGGGAAAAGGCATTCGCCTATTATAGACCCGGCAATCTATTATAGTTGTCATAGATGCCGCAAGGCTAATGTATGAAGTAATAAGGGTAAATGAAAATGGGCGAGTTATACCCTGGACTCCCCTAGTATAGTAAATTGTCTGACGGTATTAGAAAAAAAGAAAGGGGATCATATATAAGAGTGGCATGAGAATATAAGGAGATATATGAATAATGGGGGGTGGAAGAATGGGGAATGGGATTAAAAGGGAGTCAAAGGACACCCTGATCTATTGGAGATTTATAAAACTTGTAAATTCAGGGGTAAAGATATTTGAGATTTGAGTTGGAATCTCAAGGGAAATTTCTTCACAGGTGTTTTGTAATAAGCCAGAGGCCGCTGAGTACATAAAATAGCCCGAAGGTGCTGAAAACATAGTATGGCCTAATGATGACAAAATATGAGTACTGAGACAATGTGTAGCCGGGATCACCGCCAGGGACTGCTGAGTACATCTCATAATCCAATGGATCCGAATATACACTGCTCAAAAAAATAAAGGGAACACTTAAACAACACAATGTAACTCCAAGTCAATCACATGTGAAATCAAACTGTCCACTTAGGAAGCAACACTGAGTGACAATCAATTTCACATGCTGTTGTGCAAATGGGATAGACAACAGGTGGAAATGATAGGCAATTAGCAAGACACCCCCAATAAAGGAGTGGTTCTACAGGTGGTGACTACAGACCACTTCTCAGTTCCTATGCTTCCTGGCTGATGTTTTGGTCACTTTTGAATGCTGGCGGTGCTTTCACTCTAGTGGTAGCATGAGACGGAGTCTACAACCCACACAAGTGGCTCAGGTAGTGCAGCTTATCCAGGATGGCACATCAATGCGAGCTGTGGCAAGAAGGTTTGCTGTGTCTGTCAGCGTAGTGTCCAGAGCATGGAGGCTCTACCAGGAGACAGGCCAGTACATCAGGAGACGTGGAGGAGGCCGTAGGAGGGCAACAACCCAGCAGCAGGACCGCTACCTCCGCCTTTGTGCAAGGAGGAACAGGAGGAGCACTGCCAGAGCCCTGCAAAATGACCTCCAGCAGGCCACAAATGTGCATCATGTGTCTGCTCAAACGGTCAGAAACAGACTCCATGAGGGTGATATGAGGGCCCGACGTCCACAGGTGGGGGTTGTGCTTACATTTGGCATTTGCCAGAGAACACCAAGATTGGCAAATTCGCCACTGGCGCCGTGTGCTCTTCACAGATGAAAGCAGGTTCACACTGAGCACATGTGACAGACGTGACAGAGTCTGGAGACGCCGTGGAGAACGTTCTGCTGCCTGCAACATCCTCCAGCATGACCGGTTTGGCATTGGGTCAGTAATGGTGTGGGGTGGCATTTCTTTGGAGGGCCGCACAGCCCTCCATGTGCTCGCCAGAGGTAGCCTGACTGCCATTAGGTACCGAGATGAGATCCTCAGACCCCTTGTGAGACCATATGCTGGTGCGGTTGGCCCTGGGTTCCTCCTAATGCAATACAATGCTAGACCTCATGTGGCTGGAGTGTGTCAGCAGTTCCTGCAAGACGAAGGCATTGATGCTATGGACTGGCCCGCCCGTTCCCCAGACCTAAATCCAATTGAGCACATCTGGGACATCATGTCTCGCTCTATCCACCAACGTCTTGTTGCACCACAGACTGTCCAGGAGTTGGCAGATGCTTTAGTCCAGGTCTGGGAGGAGATCCCTCAGGAGACCGTCCGCCACCTCATTAGGAGCATGCACAGGCGTTGTAGGGAGGTCATACAGGCACGTGGAGGCCACACACATTACTGAGCCTCATTTTGACTTGTTTTAAGGACATTACATCAAAGTTGGATCAGTCTGTAGTGTGTTTTTCCACTTTAATTTTGAGTGTGACTCCAAATCCAGACCTCCATGGGTTGAAAATTTTGATTTACTTTTTTTTATTTTTGTGTGATTTTGTTGTCAGCACATTCAACTATGTAAAGAACAAAGTATTTCAGAAGAATATTTAATTAACTCAGATCTAGGATGTGTTATTTTTGTGTTCCCTTTATTTTTTTGAGCAGTGTATTTCAAGGTGGGACCGCACCAGCTATAACATGGGTAAGAACCATATGGGCTATTGGATATCTATGATAATTAAGCGATTTTGAAGCCCATGAGGCATTACACTGTCCGGTGTACTGGTGGGCGTGAAGAGCTGTAAGGAACCTTGCTATAGGGAATAACTGACTTCCGTGTTCACGGAGAGCTGGGTACATAGTGGAACAAAGCTTCAAGGCTTAAATAGCAGCCTGCTGCAGTGTAATGTCAGGTATATTGCATTGTAGGAACAAACTTGAAGCGACGTGTCACCGGGAGTTTTATCTAGTAAGATCAAGAACTCAGCCTAGCCTGGTAGCTCTGAGAATTTCACGGGGCATCATTACGCCAGCTACACCGTGCGATAACACACCAAAGAAGAATCGTGAAGTCAGTCTCCGCCAGACATTCCGCATTGCAGCGTTTAAGATAAGGTAAGTGTGGCCCCACGAGTTCCACCAGGTAGTAAGCTAACGGGAAGGTAGGAATCTATACATGCCATCGGGCACATTGCTGTCAGGTTACGGCTCACTGTAAATCAGGGGAAGTTGACTACCCTATATAACTTTGTCACTTATGGCATATCATTTCATATATTTCCAATAATAATAGTTACTATAACATGGGACAGAAAGTATGATATTATGCTGCTGAGTATTTCAATTGACAATAGTCCAGATATTTATAGCTTATTATCAGGAAAAGAAGTAGAGAGGGAGAGATAAAGAGCACGATTGCAGACATATATAAGGGGAGTGAAGGAAAGGAATAGGAAGGAGAGGATGGGATATTTATACTCATCAAATATGACAATAGATGAAGAGAAAGAGTAGTTCCACTCTTCAAAAGACATCTGTGGCAATACGTCTTGAGGTGAGAGGTTGGATCTTCTTCTTATCTCTTTGTCTCTGTGCCTTAGGGGTGTTCTTCATTTCAAATGGCACTATTCTGGGGAGTCCCGGTAATGATGATACATCCTGGACCGTGTCCCAATCTTCGATCACAAAGGGGGAAATGTCCAGAAGTTCAAATGCAGGGCCTAAGTCCAGGTAAGACTTGATGGTGATCCTCTTGCCCTGATAAGAAAAAGACAGTCCGAACGGGAATTGCCAAAGGTAGAGGATTTTATGGCTTCTGAGCCAATCTGTGAGGGGCTTGAGGGTTCTTCTTTTCTGGAGAGTCATAGGAGCTAAATCCTGATAGATACTAATTGGGACTCCATTGTACTTTGCTCCATTTGGCAAGCGTGCTTTACCTATTATATCTTCCTTATCTTGGAAGTGAAGAAAACGACAGATGATGTCTCTAGGGGGTTCATTGCCTTTTGGTCTCGGACGTAAAGCCCGGTGAGCTCTCTCCATTATAATCGTAGCAGAGCGTTCTGGGCCTAGTAACCCCTCACAAATCTCCTTAACAACATCTGGAGGGTCTTGGGGGGAGTCAGTCTCTGGGATCCCTCTAAAACGTAAGTTGTTTCTTCTCCCCCGATTTTCCTGGTCTTCCAGGGCATTAAATGCTTCGTTAAGACGCGATTGGCATTTTTGCAAACTGACGGCTGTGGCTTCTTGGAAGTCTAGTATCACGGCCTGGTTGTTCTCTAGGGTCTCAACCCTACCTCCCACATGTCTGATGTCTTGTCTGAGGGAGGACATTTCACACACGAGTGGCTCCATTGCTCTTTGTAGTGCAGAGTCCAGATATTTTCTGGAAATCGGGAGGTGTTTGCGGTGTTTAAGGTCTTCTACATCGCTGCTTTCTGCCTGGAGATCGGGTTCACTGTCCTCGGTCTCCTTGTTGGGCTCCGGCGCCATCTTAGCTTCCCGCGCTGCACAGATTGTCGCGGCTTTTTTAATGAACTTGTCCATGTCTCCACAGTTTGACAACTGTTTGTGGGAGAGGGACGAGTCCCCCGCTCTTTGCTGGCCGATTTTGCCCATATTTTATGCCAAGCAGCTATCGTTAGCTGTTAAAAGGCCGGGTCTGAGCAGCAGAGCTCAAGCACACATGTTCATTCAGGTCTGGCGCTAGCTCCGCCCCCCTTCAGGTTTTTTTTAACGTATGCAATCAGGATACAATCCAGATGGAAAAAAAAACACACACACTGAACAAAGTCACAGAAGAAGCTGATTGAACTTGTGTGCAAAACCATTAGTTTTTTCCTGAACAGATCCGGACGCAATCCGTATTGCTTGTGTGAAAGATGCCAAATAGGCAATCTTTTGATCACTTCTAAAATATATTGCACTATTCCTGTAGTGCAGGGGTGGGGAACTTCAGGCATCATCTCATCTGGCCCCCTGCCAGGACACATAATGAAAATGCTAATGGTCGCTTCCATTATGGAAGCGGTCATTAGCATGCGTGAGGCACAGGAAGATGAGAACAGCACTGCACTGGCCGCTCTCACCTTCCCTGGTCTTCTTCCGGCCCCACTTTGTGTCCTGACATGTACAGTGTCAGGACATAGTGCACGTAGACGCGCACTATGACCTGACGCTGTGCGCTGTCAGGTCACAGTACAGCGCAATGGGAAGAAGACCAGGGAGAGTAAGTGAATCTGCCGTCTGGAGCTGGAAAGGTAATCTGCCGTCCGGAGCTGGAAAGGTAAGTTTTTGTTTTTTTTTTGTTTTTTTTTAAACGTCTGATCTAAGGTCTCATTGGATGCTGGTGGGTTTGATAGGGGCTAATGGAGAGTGGGGAGGGTCTGATAGGGGTCTGATCTAAGGCTGGGGAGGTCTGATGAGGGTCTGATCTGATGCTGGGGTCTGATCTGAGGCTGGGGGGTCTGATGGAGGTCTGATCTGAGGCTGGGGGGTCTGAGGGGGTCTGATCTGAGGCTAGGAGGGTCTGACAGAGTTTTCTTTCTCTGTGATCGCTTAATTGCCTGGGAGTTATTGCCTGTGGCATGTAAGGGTTTAAACAGCCCAGATCGGTACTCCTCGGGACGTTAGAACAGCAGTGCAGCTCTAATATTAGAACTGTGCCTCCATTCTCCACTGCATGGGAGACCTGTGCAGCACTTAGACTGGGTCACCATAAAAAGGCGGTGACTATCATAAAATGGGATATTGGTGATCACTAGAGTTGAGCCTCATCCATCACGTAATTCAATACCTGTTTGCCGCATATGGCCAGGTCGTGGGTTCAGTTCTGCTCGCCATATACTTGCATTATGAAGGCATGCAAAACGGAAAACCTCCAAAGGCAATCCGTTTGGCATGCCGGCATTGAATTACGTTATGGATTCCATGAAAATGGAATTGATTACATATTTCACTTAACCCCGAACTAGAACCTGCCAAAAGGCACAACTCTAGTGATCACTAAGGGGTTAAACCAGACATTAAAAAAGATATCTGACAAATTATTGAAAAATTATTAAGACCCTAAATGGTATGTGAATTGCGACCTCACTTGAAGGCCTAACCTATGGATAGACCATCAATGTTGAATCCCAGAGAACCTTTCTAAGCATTTTATGGATGGAATTTAAAAAAGTAAAAGACGTACATGACATTGCCTTGATCTGATCATTCAGCATCTTAAATAGGTAGAAAGACTTTCCAAATTGAAAAGATGAAGTGCTGTGAAAAACCTCAAACCAAATACTGTTTTACCCTTCAGTTCCTGAACATTTGCAGTAATAATGGCATTCACCTCCTGGAACTATAAAGATTAATCAACTGATACATTGGTAGAGAAATATAGATACAAGTTGCATTTTGACTTTTCTTGGTAACTGAAATCTAATGGTATTTTTTGTCTCATAAGAAAATGTACTCAGTATAAAGCACAGTGCCATGTGAGATAAAAATGAAATATTTCCCATCATTTACTGTTTACTGCTTCAGCAGAATCTCTGTGCAGCTGCTAGTAGAGGAAATATACACCCATGCCTCAGTTAATCTCCTAATTGAAAGATTACTGTGCAAGGTGCACTTGATTATAGATGGTGCTAATGAAATGGTAGCTTTTAAGGAGGAAAATGACATGTTTATTGCAGCCCCTTATCTATCTTAGCTATAAATTAAAGGATATTTGCCCACCAGAAATGCTGGAAACTGTTATCAACGAGGTGTCACAGCATGTATAAGCATATTAAGAGCTAGTAGCAAGAATGTTCTCTAAAAATGTAAATCTTAACAACGAAATGATATTTTTAACATTGATGAGCTTATTTCATAGTGTCACCGTCATTTTACAAAGTGCTGTATGTTTGAAAGCATTTCAACGTACAGTAGCATTCTTTTGATCTGTTCTCAAAAGGACCTGGTAAACCTTTTTTCCAGACCTTTATTATCAGATATTCTGGAAAGTTTTATAAAACTTTCTGGACAGAGTACAAGCATACACCATTTTTACACAAAAAATCTTATAACAAGGCTCTGTTCACGACTGTTTCCATCCTTTTATGACTGCAACCATGTTGTGGTGTCAGATCTATTGCACAGCAGATAACCCCTGGTGACTGACAGACCATATTGACTAATAATGGGGTTTGTTGAGTTCTGCCATATTCTCCGTATGAATGCAGCACCATGCTTCTTGTATCAGAATCTGAGACAGAGGCTTCAAATGCAGACATGAACATAGCTTAATTCTGCTCCAGAGAGATATTTAGTGTCACGGATCAGCGGGTGATAAACCCACTGTGCCACTGACTGGCTATACCCTAGAGAGGCGTGTCTAAGCAACTACCTGCTTTTCACTAGAGCCTCAGATGGTGAGGATAGACTTGAGCCATTAGGGTAGTTGCCAGGGGCTACTCCAGAGCAATCCCCGAGTCAGTGGCAGCTGTTCCAGGCGGACCAGGAGATACCTGGGTAGGTTCCAGAAGTAGTCAGAAAGGCAAAAGGTCAGGGCAGGCGGCACAGGAACAGGTCAGGCAATCCGGGTTGGCAACAGGAGAGACAAAGCAACCAGGCAGGGATCAGACTGGTCTGCCATGTGCATATAGGCTTAGGGTCCCTACACACATGAATAAGTGCATGGGTTTTATTGTTGGCCATCTGCATTTTTGCAACATATTTTGTGGCTTTTTCGGGGAGATTTTTTTTTCTAGCAAAGTGTTTGGCCACTAGCGGTTTCTTCATGGCATCTATCCCCTGTAGTGAAGCTGATCTGAAAGGTCTGGAAAAAAAAGAGCTACAGCACACTACGTTTTTGAAAAGAAAAAATACAAAAATCACCAACTAATTAATAAAATAGCCAGCAGCCCAAAAAAAAAAGAAAGAAAAAAAAAACATTTCATATTTCCTTCAGCTAATGTCTGAAGCTGGCATTTTACATAAGAAAACATAGGTGCAAAGTAGAAATTAAAGGGTTTGTCTCATCTCACCATTACTAAGGCCAGATGAGACACAGTCCCGACCACCTCACAGCTGGGAAACATCAGAGCACTCCAGCACTCGTTGTTTCAGTAGATCCCATTGTGGTGCATGAGAGATATGGGAATAGCGTAGCACAGCAAGCACTGAGGGAAGTGGGGCACAAGCTGAACTCTTGCAACGGGGCCCATAAGCCTTTAGGTATGCCCCTGCCCCCCCTAATACCCCGAAATACTATCCTGAAGAAACATTACTGCCCCCCATAGTAATAGTGCTCCTCATAGTCCCACCAATAGTAATTCCCTTCTAGAATGCTCTCATTAGTAACACTGCCCCAACCGTGATAATGCTCCTCAACAATGACCCCTTATTAGAAGAGCCCTCCCATATTATTAATACCCTCACAGAGCTCCCCAGTAGAAATAAGGCCCCCTATTGTTCCCCCAGTGGTAATAAAGCTCCCTACAGACCCCTCAGTAGTAATAAGGCCCCCATAGTGTGCTTAGTAGAAAAAAGGCGGATCTATAAGACCCTCCTATAGAGCCCCCAGAAGTAATAAGACCACCTATAATGTCCCCTGGATCTGCAGTGCCCCCTGCAGTTATAATCCTCCCTCCACCATACAGTCCTATGTAAATAACATCACCTCCTCCCCAGCCGCCTCCAACGCACAATCCCATGTAAACATCACCCCCTAAGACTACTTTCACACTTGCGTTTGTGCGGATCTGTCCTGTAATTGTACAGGACGGATCCGCACCAATAATACAAACGAATGCATCCGTTCAGGACCGATTCGTTTGTATTAGATTTGAATTTCTAAGTCCCAATACGGATCCGTCTTGACTTACATTGAAAGTCAATGAGGGACGGATCCGTTTACAATTGCACCATTTTGTGTCAATGCAAAGGGATCCGTTCCCATTTACTTACATTGTAAGTCAGGACGGATCCGTTTGGCTCCGCAAGGACATGCGGACACAAAAACGCTGCTTGCAGCATTTTGGGATCCGCCTCCAAAACGGAATGGGGGGCCGTACGGAGCCGAACAAATGCATTCTGAATGGATCTGCATCCATTCAGAATGCATTGGGGTTAAACTGATGCATTTGGGGCTGCTTGTGAGAGTCTTGAAACGGATCTCACAAGCGGATCCCCAAACACAAGTGTGAACGTAGCCTGAACATTAAGTCCCATGTACATAAACATCATTCCCCCCCACCATCCACTTTCAACATACAGTCCCATGTAAATAACATCACTCCCCTTCCCCAGCCACCTCAAGCACACAGTTCCATGTCAATAACATCCCTCCCTTCAGCCCTAACATACATTCCAGTTAAATAACTACAACTCCCAGCATTGCTCTGCCTCTCCCTTCACCTACCTTTTCTCATGTACAGACATCACCATTAGGCTCCTTCTCCTCTTCACTCCGGTCCAATCCTGCACTGGTCACATGATGGTGACATCATCCAGGTCATCCTATCACAGCCTGTTTTGCTCATCACATGACCTGTGATGTCACCACAGGTCTTTCAGCTCTTCCCAGTGTATTAGATTCAATTGTATTGCCGTTCTGTGTACGGCAATACAGTTGTATCTAGCAGGCAGGCAGGACATTCGGGGCATGGGACAAAACATCCGGGGCCTATAAGTCATTGGCCCACAAGCAACTTAAGCAGGGAGGAATCATGACTTCAGATGGAAAAAGATTGCAAATATTCTAAAAAATTAATATATAGCAATTTATTCTATAGTGATATATATTAGTTTTTTTTGAATATTCGTCTTTTTTTCCCATCTGAAGTGAACACTTCAGCTTCCCGATTCCGCCTTCATGGGAGGCCCCCGTCCTTCACCTTCTTTGAAGTCTATTCATTTATATAGAAGTATATTCAGTATACATAAGGAAGAAAAATAAGATTGAAAAATGACAAAAAATTTCAGTACATGCATAATTCTTGATAAGAGTATTAGATATTTGTGGAATAATAATGAATATGTCCTATTAGAAGAGAATAGAGTAGAACAATGCATTTTATACGGAAAACACACTAAAATTGCAATAAAAACGCATGTGCTTTTTTCTTGGATTAGATGTGTTTTTTGTTTATATGCATATGATTTCAAGTGGGAATCACCAAATATGACCATAATGATTGATATGTTAGTGAAACACTGGTTTGACAAAATATAACATATCAAGTGACCAAGGTTGGTTTGCCCAAAATGACCATGATTAGGTAATGTCAAATTAATTTGTATTGTCCTTTTCCTGTGTTACACTGTTCACTTCACATGAAAAGAAAAAAGACGAATATTTTAATAAAAATCGAATATATAGCACTAATATTCGTGCTCAACACTAGTTTAGAGTAGGACCTTCCCGACTGAGACCACCTTGGCACGGGTAGGCGGTCACAGATGTGTTTTGATTAAAATATATTACTAAAGGGAGGGCTTAGTCCATATATAATGTTTGCATCTGTTGTTTTAGTGCATTATTTTCCGTGATTTTTTATAAATGTAGCCATGCACATCTGCATATTTACTATCACGAGGAATATAGTGGTAGAGAAAAGAACTTTGTAGACAGAGCACATCTTACAAATGGGTAATATTTGTAGTTAAGAAAAAAAAGCTTTGAAGGTTAAGGTTAAAAATGCTATTCCCTGTATAACAGACACTTCACAGAAATATACTGTACAAAATCCCTAAGGTCCAATACATTTCACTGCAATACTACACAAACCTCTAAAATACCTTTTAATGGATAATTAGTTAAAACAAAAACAAAAAAATCACAGAACAAAAGTATACTCCCTTTAACATGTGCTATAGAAATAGTGCATTAAGTTAATGAACATTTGTTTGCAACTACTACATGTAAATACGGTACATGCATGCATGTGTAAAGTACATGTGTAAGACGTTGTAAATGTATCCTGTAGAACATCCCACATAAGTTACTCACCAATAACAGATGTCCTGTTGCTAATATTAGATTAGGACAATCTATTATTAGACACACATGCGTCCATACATGCACTTTACCCCTTGGCGAAATATTCTGTACATTTTGTAGGAAGGAACAAGGGGTCGTCATTGATGGTCAGTATGTGTCACCAAGGTTCCTGGCCTCGGTGAGGTAAGAGACGGCTTTTCTCAAAGTGTCAGTTTTGCAAATTCAGCTGTTCTAGTATGGCTGCAAAGCTAACCCGGGATGGCTCTTTTTGGGAGTAGTCAAAGTGATGGGTGGGTGCCTACTCCCCACGTTCCAGGCCGGGTCTTGGTTTGGGATATAAAACAAAGGCAGCACTGTCAGGTGGTGTGGATTACTCCTGACAGTGGAGCTCTGCCAGTCTCTGTGTTGGGGCCTGGGAGTTTTGGCCAAGATTAAGGCCTGCTACCTTGTTTGTGTGAAAGCATGTGGATTCTGCTTTATATAAGGACTTCTGCGTTACTGCCTGGTGTGAACAAACACCAGAATCAAGGTGACTGTTTTTCCTGGAAACTGACTTTTTTTGTCACTTACTTAATGTGTGAATAAAACACTGAACTGTTTAAGTTAAAGACATTGTTATTGCCTCTATACTACATCTGCTAACATGCCTACCAGAGCGAATCCCCACAATTTATAACATAATGAAGTCAAGGGAATGTGGAGCATGCTCTGATGCTGAGCTTGCTCCATATGCAGTGGTTAGTAGCTGTGTAATGCTCAAGAGATAGCTCCAATATTGGTCATTTAGCCCCCTCAGATACTGTGGTCAGTAGTGACACAGAAGCTCCCTCTGTCCTCTGATTGCTCCCCCACAGCAAAATTGTGGGGTGCCAATCGATTACAGAGGCAGCCAGGAGCTTTGTGAACTCTCTCTGAGGCCAACCATTGTAAACTGACTATTAGGCTGGGTTCACACGGGCGTGACGGATTTGTTCAGGATGCGTCCCGGGTGTATTGCGGCAAACCCGCGCGAGTTGGTACCCAATTGCACACAGTTTTGACTGCGATTGCGTTCTGTTGTTCAGTTTTTATCGCGCGGGTGCAATGCGTTTTGCACGCGCGTGATAAAAAACTGACTGTGGTACCCAGACCCGAACTTCTTCACTGAAGTTCAGGTTTGGGTTCAGTGTTGTGTAGATGTAATTATTTTCCCTTATAACATGGTTATAAGAGAAAATAATAGCATTCTTTAATACAGAATGCTTAGTAGAAGGTCAATTGAGGGTTAAAAAATAAAAAATCATTAACTCACCTTCTCCTCTTGATCGCGTGAACCGTGGTGATGGACCATGTGATTGGACCATGTGATGTGACATCACCACAGATCCTTTAGCCGGCAGCTCATGATTAAAGAAGTAAGGAGATCGGCAACTACGCGATCAAGAGGAGAAGGTGAGTTAATGATTTATTCATTTTTTTACCCTCAATTGACCTTCTACTAAGCATTCTGTATTAAAGAATGCTATTATTTCCCCTTATAACCATGTTATAAGGGAAAATAATACAGTGAATAGAATGTCATCTTAGCAACCATGCATGAAAATCTCACCGCATCTGCACTTGCTTGCGGATGCTTGCGATTTTCACTCAGCCCCATTCACTTCTATGGGGCCTGCGTTGCGTGATAAACGCACAATATAGAGCATGCTGCGATTTTCACACAATGCATAAGTGATGCATGAAAATCACTGCTCATGTGCACAGCCCCATAGAAATGAATTGGTCCGGATTCAGTGCGGGTGCAATGCGTTCACCTCACGCATTGCACCCGCGCGGAAATCTCGCCCATGTGAACTCAGCCTTAGACCCTGTTTGTGGTACAGTTTAATAGAAAAACTGCAGAATCACAGCACACTGCAAAAGTAAACCATTGAAGTGTATGGGATAAGCCAGGGATGGCCAACCTGTGGCTCTCCAGCTGTTGTAAAACTACAACTCCCACCATGTCCTGCTATAGGCTGATAGCTTTAGGCTGTCTGGGCATGCTGGGAGTTGTAGTTTTGCAACAGCTGGAGAGCCGCAGGTTGGCCAGCCCTGGCATAAGCGATCAAACAATCAAATGTTCAAGCCCCCCTGGGGGACTAAATATTCAAGCAAAAAAAAAAAAGTTTCTAAAATTGCTTTTAGAAGTGTTATGAAAAAAATAAAAAGACAACCCCACACAAGATCATAAATATATAATAATCTTTATTAATTCATTCTTAAAATACAGAACATATACCTACAATTAAAAAAAAGTGGCAGATCATGTGGCATTAGCTTGCAATGGTAAAATGGATAGATATAGCACAGTGGAAACCTATTAGACAGACCACAATGGTGTACATATCAGGATACCAAAGTGCGTGAAATATGATTAAATTATTAAATAAATACAGACCACACTTGATCCCACAGCCCCAACGCTGTTTTGAATTTGCTTCCCACAGGGGGATCATCCAGCGGGGATGCCATAGACTTCAATGGACTTGTTTGGTTCGCATAATGGTCCAAAGTAGTGCATATATCAGTGGTTTTTCAATTTAATCATTGAAAATCAATGATGTATGAATAAACACATTAAAGCATAGAAATATATTTCTGTTAACTTTTCAGATGCAAAATGGGACCCCTTTTTATGTGTATACAGGGAGTGCAGAATTATTTGGCAAGTTGTATTTTTGAGGATTAATTTTATTATTGAACAACAACCATGTTCTCAATGAACCCAAAAAACTCATTAATATCAAAGCTGAATATTTTTGGAAGTAGTTTTTAGTTTGTTTTTAGTTTTAGCTATTTTAGGGGGATATCTGTGTGTGCAGGTGACTATTACTGTGCATAATTATTAGGCAACTTAACAAAAAACAAATATATACCCATTTCAATTATTTATTTTTACCAGTGAAACCAATATAACATCTCAACATTCACAAATATACATTTCTGACATTCAAAAACAAAAGAAAAACAAATCAGTGACCAATATAGCCACCTTTCTTCGCAAGGACACTCAAAAGCCTGCCATCCATGGATTCTGTCAGTGTTTTGATCTGTTCACCATCAACATTGCGTGCAGCAGCAACCACAGCCTCCCAGACACTGTTCAGAGAGGTGTACTGTTTTCCCTCCTTGTAAATCTCACATTTGATGATGGACCACAGGTTCTCAATGGGGTTCAGATCAGGTGAACAAGGAGGCCATGTCATTAGATTTTCTTCTTTTATACCCTTTCTTGCCAGCCACGCTGTGGAGTACTTGGACGCGTGTGATGGAGCATTGTCCTGCATGAAAATCATGTTTTTCTTGAAGGATGCAGACTTCTTCCTGTACCACTGCTTGAAGAAGGTGTCTTCCAGAAACTGGCAGTAGGACTGGGAGTTGAGCTTGACTCCATCCTCAACCCAAAAAGGCCCCACAAGCTCATCTTTGATGATACCAGCCCAAACCAGTACTCCACCTCCACCTTGCTGGCGTCTGAGTCGGACTGGAGCTCTCTGCCCTTTACCAATCCAGCCACGGGCCCATCCATCTGGCCCATCAAGACTCACTCTCATTTCATCAGTCCATAAAACCTTAGAAAAATCAGTCTTGAGATATTTCTTGGCCCAGTCTTGACGTTTCAGCTTGTGTGTCTTGTTCAGTGGTGGTCGTCTTTCAGCCTTTCTTACCTTGGCCATGTCTCTGAGTATTGCACACCTTGTGCTTTTGGGCACTCCAGTGATGTTGCAGCTCTGAAATATGGCCAAACTGGTGGCAAGTGGCATCTTGGCAGCTGCACGCTTGACTTTTCTCAGTTCATGGGCAGTTATTTTGCGCCTTGGTTTTTCCACACGCTTCTTGCGACCCTGTTGACTATTTTGAATGAAACGCTTGATTGTTCGATGATCACGCTTCAGAAGCTTTGCAATTTTAAGAGTGCTGCATTCCTCTGCAAGATATCTCACTATTTTTGACTTTTCTGAGCCTGTCAAGTCCTTCTTTTGACCCATTTTGCCAAAGGAAAGGAAGTTGCCTAATAATTATGCACACCTAATATAGGGTGTTGATGTCATTAGACCACACCCCTTCTCATTACAGAGATGCACATCACCTAATATGCTTAATTGGTAGTAGGCTTTCGAGCCTATACAGCTTGGAGTAAGACAACATGCATAAAGAGGATGATGTGGTCAAAATACTCATTTGCCTAATAATTCTGCACTCGGGCGGAAAAATGTTTTGCACTCGGGCGGAAAAATCGTGCATTTTCCCGCAACGCACCCGCATCTTATCCGGGCAAAAAACATGATGCCCGTGTGAAAGAGGCCTTAGAGCTGTCTATGTGTGTGTAATTGATGAGCTGCTGACAGAGATTGTGAGAGGACATTTATGCCTCATTCACATGTCAGTGTTTTGGTCAGTGATTTCCATCAGTGATTGTGAGCCAAAACCAGGATTGGAGCCTCCACAGACATAAGGTATAAGGCTTATACCTTATGTCTGTGGAGTCTCCAATCCTGGTTTTGGCTCACAATCACTGATGGAAATCACTGACCAAAACACTGATGTGTGAATGAGGCTTTAAAAGGGAAGCCACTACATTGAACCATTGGAAACAACTGCTTATACAGAGTAAGGACTATGCCCTCTCTGAAAGGCCTCATGCACACAGCCGTGCCGTTTTTTGCGGTCCGCAACCCGCGGATCCGCAAAAAACGGAAGCAGCCTTCCGCAATTTGCAGAATGGAACGGGCGCCGGCAATATAAATGCCTATTCTTGTTCGCAAAGCGCGGACAAGAATAGGACATGGTATATTTTTTTAACGGGCCCCAAAACAGAGTGCTGTCCACATCTTTTGTGGCCCCGTTGAAGTGAATGGGTTGTGTGCATGAGGCCTAAACAGCATGTGCATTGTGCCTCTGTGAGTGACCACCAGCCTCTGTGTCCTCTAAGAGAGACTTGTTCCCTCAAGCTTGTTAAACATCTTTATAGTAACCATAGTTGTATAGTTGCACTTCTGTCTTATATCCTGGGTAGCACCTCTCAGCTAGAGCACTAGAACACATATTTACACTGTCTTAGATGTGTGGGTTTTCTTTCTTTTTTATTTTGTAGCAGGATGACAAATAGGATTTTGCTAAAGTGTGACCCCACTTCATCAGAAGACTCTGTACAAGGTCATTAACAGTTGCCCAGGGTACTAAAAACAAAAGCCTATAAAATGTACAACATATATAGTACAAGACTACATTCACACGACCGCAGTGTTTTGTGGATCTGCAAATTGCAGATCCACAAAACACAGATACCAGCCCGTGTGCATTCCACAATTTGCGGAGCGCACATGGCTGCCGCTATCATAGGAAATGCCTATTCTTGTCTGCAATTGAGGACAAGAATAGGACATGCTCTATTTTTTGTGGAGCCTTGGAACGGAATTACGGATGCGGACAGCACACTGTGTGCTGTCCGCTTCTTTTGCGGCGCATTCGAAATAAATAGGTCCACATCTGTTCAGCAAAATTGCGGAACTGATGCGGACTCATTCAAGCGGTCATGTGAATGAGCCCTCAGTGCTAGAATATCTACAGCGTGGCTGTCAAGAAAAACACTTGGTCTGGATCATATTCACAATTCTGGTCCTACTTAAAAGAAACATACATTGCATTGCATAAATAATACTGTACACTGCAATACTTATCATGGTTCATGCACATTACAGTATGTATTTTGCGGTTCGCAAAACACGGATCTGCACAAAATTACGGATGATGTCCGTGTGCATTCCGTATTTTGGGGAACAGAACAACTGGCCCCTAATAGAAGTTCTATCTTTGTCCATAATGTGGACAATAATAGGACATGTTCTATTTTTTTGCAGAACGGACATATGGACATACGGAAAAAGAATGCATACGGAGTAACTTCCCGTTTTTTTTTTTTGGGCCCATTGAAATAAATGGCTCCGCATAAGGTCTGCAAAAAAATGGAATGTACATGGAAATACAATGTGTTTGTGTGCATGAGCCCTCATATTGTATTATGCTTTGTCCTGGCAGACTGCCTTTTAGGTTCTGCAATAGGTACTCTACATGACAGACCTAGAGGGTATTGCTAGGCTCCTGGCTGCCTTGACAACCCAATCTTTATCTTGACACCTAATGAGTTAAAGGGAACCTGTCACCTCAAAAATGCATCTACATCTGCCGGCAGTACCTCATAGTAGCCCGCAGCCTGTTAATAATCATATGCTTCACCCTATTGTCCGATGCTGCGTAAGTTCAAAAAACACAGTTTTATTCTCCATCAGCGCTATAGTGCCGGCCAGCTTGAAGTCAAGGGGGCAGCGGCCTCCTTGCTTCAAGTCAAGGTGACCGTCCCCTCTTGCCTGATAGTGACAGCCTGCAGGGCTGCGGTGATTCCCCAAGTCTCGCGCATGCACATTGTGCCGCTGAAACCCGGCTAACAGCGGCAGCAGGAGATGGGATAGCGCATTACTACAGGGTGCACCGCGCATGCGCGAGACCTGGGGAATCGCGGCCGCACTGCAGGCTGTCACTCTCAGGCAAGAGGGGACGGTTAGGGGGTGTGGTTACCTTGACTTGAAGCAAGGAGGCCGCTGCCCCCTTGACTTCAAGCTGGCCGGCACTATAGAGCTGATGGAGAATAAAACTGCGTTTTTTGAACTTCCGCAGCATTGGACAACAGGATGAAGCATATGATTATTAACAGGCTGCGGGCTACTATGAGGTACTGCTGGTGGGTGTAGATGCAATTTTAAGGTGACAGGCTCCCTTTACGTACTGTAAATAGGGGCAGCCTAAGTTGATGGAGAAGGGGATGCTGCCGCTATTAGAGCTTCTCTCTTTACACTTACCCTACTGCCCAAGTTGCAAAGTTATTTTCCTCTTTGCAAGCAGAGCTCTCAAAATCACTTGGGTTAAATCCGATTTCTATAGTTAGTCTGTAGTTGTAGGCTTCACTTCTATAAATAAGAGGACGCATTTCTCTTTTAATTTTACAACTTATTTTTAATAGTCAAGCAGAAACAGTACAGCTAGTGCTTGAAATGGTGCCCACATTGGTAAGGAGCCTATCTGTGGAACTCTTCAGAACACAACAATGAGAAAGCAGTACAAAAAGCTTAAGTGTGCAAATAGAAATGAGATGAGATAATGCCCATGAAATATTAGTGGATGAATCATGAAAAATGATTATTTATGAAAAGGCTGTTGTGTGCAGCTCAAACATTAGGCTTTTTAAGTATTCAGTGCATAAAATATCTAGTGGTATCTGTGAAAAAGGGTCATTTAATGAACTGTCACCAAGCCTTATGCAAGTTCTTTCATTAACAAACAAAGGAACCAAAGAACCATAATTCTTTGCAATGTTATCACCCAAAGAAGCATAGCATTTCTTTCCACGTGAATGCTTTATATGTCACTTTTGTGGATTATACTCTGAAGACCATGGCCCATAAGCTATTATTTAATTTTACTGCTACTAAATGTATCAAATGAACCAATACTTGGTCTGTTAGTTATGGCCAATTCCATTTTAAAATCTTATAACAAAAGATGTGCAAATTACAGAGGGAATACAAGGCTCTATTCATTTAGGTCAGCCAAACAAATATTTCTTCTTCAAGGATAAATATCATTGTTGCTGATGTTTTTTTCTATCTAGTTGATATTTCAGACCATACGAAAACATGGACCTCTATGAAACAAATTAAAACTCATCAGAACATGTTAATCTTCTACACTTAAAGGGTATGCAAAGCATAGAAGGTACAGCATGCTTCTCAGAGTGATCTACAACACCTTTGGCTTCCATCGGCTTTGCTCTACTTTTGCAGCATGTGGACACGGTCATGTGAGTACACCCTAAGGCCCCTTTCACACGGGCGAGAATTTAGTGCGGGTGCAATGCGTGAGGTGAACGCATTGCACCCGCACTGAATCCAGACCCATTCACTTCAATGGGGCTGTGTACATGAGCGGTGATTTTCACGCATCACTGGTGCAATGCGTGAAAATCACAGCAAGCTCTATATTGTGCATTTTTCATGCAACGCAGGCCCGATAGAAGTGAATGGGGCTGCGTGAAAATTGCAAGCATCCGCAAGCAAGTGCGTGCGATTTTCACGCATGGTTGCTAGGAGACGATCGGGATGGGGAACCCGATCTTTATTATTTTCCCTTATAACATGGTTATAAGGGAAAATAATATCATTCTTAATACAGAATGCTTAGTAAAATAGTGATGGAGGGGTTAAAAACAAAACAAAAAAAGGCAAAAGATGAAAAGGTCCTGTGGTGATGTCACTGCGCTCATCACATGGTCCATCACCATGTTGATGGACCATGTGATGGATCATGTGATGAGCGCAGTGACGTCATCAAAGGTCCTTTAGCCAGGTCCTGAAGAAAGTAGAAAGAAGAGGAGATCCGCTACGCGATCAAGCGGATGAGGTGAGTTAATTTTTTTTTTTTTTTTAAACCCTCAATCCACATTTTACTAAGCATTCTGTATTAAGAATGATATTATTTTCCCTTATAGAAAATAATTAAATCTACACAACACCGATCCCAAACTCGAACTTCTGTGAAGAAGTCCGGGTTCCGGTCTGGGTACCAAACATGCAGATTTTTCTCCATTGTGTGTGCAAAACGCATTAAAACGCTTTGCACTTGCGCAGAAAATTTGCACATTTTCCCGCAACACATCTTGTCCGGCCCTCACACGCGACGCCCGTGTGAAAGAGGCCTAAAGGTAAAATTGTAACTTCCCATGCAAGGAAATATAATCTATTATAATTTGAGATAAAATAGGCTTGGTGAGTCTGTGTATACTGTTTCTCAAATCAGTTTCAAGTGAAAAGGGTTTGATTTTCAATATTGGATACAGTTAATAGACAGAAATGGCTCAGTTTCTTGAGAACAAAAAAGCAGATATAATTTCTAATACTAGACAAACCCCTCTAATAGTGCCTTCACACACGGCAGATTTTGTTGCAGAAATTTTCTGCAACAGAAAATCAGTTCCATTCATTTCATTAGGGTTGTTTTGGCAGCAAGACCATGGAGTTCTGCAAGAATCATTCAGATGAATGGAACTGATTTTCAGTTGCAGAAATATTTTTCAGAAATGTTATGTAGTATTTTAAGATAGAAAAACAGTGTTTGAAGAAAAAAAATGTAAAAAAAAAAATAGGAAAAAGGCTAGGAAAAAACAATTCCAATAGCAGTTGAGGGCGCTGTTATTTCACTTTTGCCATCACAATTTCATTGACTCACGAAGATCAGAATCAAAGCCTATTTTTCTCTACTGTAGTTATTAGACCATAATCTATTTAGGAAAATGATCCTAGATTGAAATCTAGAGTGGATGAGAGAGGAAAAAAAAAAAAACACACATAGTAAATTTTACTTTTATCACACCTTGTTAACGCCCAGTTGTCATCTTTTTGTAGCACGATTGATTGACTTTAGCTAGAGTGACAGTCCATAAGATTGCATGCAACAAAATGTGCTGTTTTGCACTGCAACTGTAGCTCCATATTTATGTACTTCTCACTATCAAGACTTTGTGAAGACTTTATCTAGACTGGCGTTCCCCATGCCAATCTTAATCTCCTTTGTGCTAGAGTGAGACGTGCCTAATTTATTAGGAGACAGTTGCATCTTAATAAATTAGAAATCACTACTTATTAAAATATAAAACAAAAATATACTTTATTGAAAAGACCCTAATGAAATCACATAGGGGACACGGCAAATAGGCAGGGAATTCCAAACAAAAGCGAAACTGGAATGAGGCTCTGGAGGGTCCACTAGGACACTAACCTTATTGTAATAAATATGTCTTCCGTGATAGCTATTGTCATAAGAGACCCCCAAAAAAAAAATCCCCAGCAAAAGCTCACAGGCAGGCCAAGGCAATAAATATATATACATTGCTGGGGCCAACCCTCTTGATTGCAAGGCCACTAAGTAACTTTTGATGCTCTGGCATTAGGTCCTCAAAGACATAGGAACTGCTATCACAATTGGGGTATGAAAAGACAACTACAACCACTTAGTGTGTGAAAACAAATTCCTGGGTGTGTGTGTACATTAGCAAGACTGCAGTAAAGCAGTATCTGCCTTGTATCCGGAGTGATACAAAGACTTCATCCCACCATTGAACAACTGCAGCTGTCCTACAACTCAAGCTCAAACAATGCTGTCTATCTGAGCTAATGCTCACTCTATGTGTTTCAACATGAGTGCTAATATTTCATTTTTGAGTTTTTATTAAAGATTTTTTCCCAACTCAACATTTGTGGCTTATTGATATTTCAAATAAGGTATGAGTCCCACCTCTGAAACCTGCTCCGATCTCCATAATGTGACCCCGGAAGTGAAGAGAAAGCAGCAGGACATGTGCGGCACACTCTATTCATCACAATGGGAGTTTCAAAAATAGCCATGTGGCTTGACTATTTTCTACAGTCCCATAGCACTGAGTGGAGAGGTAGCTGCTCTTGCGTGGCTTGCTCTCTTTTCTCTGCTATGGGACTTCCACAAATAGCCAAGCTTGCTAATTTGACTTTTTTCAGAAGTCTCATAGCAATTAATTGGGAGGATCCCACACATGTGCGGTGTGCTCCACTTTATTTTGGGGTCTCCATTCTGGAGATATCAGTGGACCCTAGTAGTACTATAAAGAGGACTTAAATAAAGGACTCCTAAAATGTTGAATTTAATTTCATTAATTTAAAAAAGCCCATAAGGGGGGATCTGTAGATATAAAATGTGTGAACTAAACTAAAACAGGATACACTAATGTACAACAAAAAGAGGAGACAAGTATCCAGAACGAGTAGAGAAGGGGCCAAAAGGGTGCTGTGGAGGGAGAAACTTTCCCTACAAAGGCCCTGTCTAGCTCTCAGTCCGGGGGAGTCTCCTAGTGGTCTGGACCCTACGTCCTCATTCCTGGCCTGTTTTTCCCTAGTTCACCCTGACGCGTTTCCCCTCGAAAGGTTCCTCAGGGGGCTCGTGTGGGAGGGCTTAAATGTGCCTAATGATAGTAATCTTGGGTGAAAAACACAACAAAGACAATTTATGTCAATTGATAATAAGATGCACGGACTTAGGTGATTGGCTTAATTGGAACAAAGAGTATCTCAGCTCTCTAGGACGTACCGTTCCCGAGATATTCCCAAAAAATGACCTGCATTAGCCAATACAGGCCTGCCAGCCTTTCACTTAAATCCTAACTGCCATACACACGGTCACATGTCCCTTATCAGCCAATAGAATATCGCAGGTCCTACTCCAGGTTGCCATAACAACTGATCACAGGTTTTAGCAGTTCGCAGGTCCTGAAATATTCTATCATATTACGTATGACAACACAACTACACTGCTACATGCATGGGGGGCAGGTGCCACTATTAAACGGACGGGTGCTGTGGAGTTCATTGTTAAAGGGGCGGGCACTGTGAAGTTCACTGTTAAAGGGGTGGTCACTGTTAATGGGGCGGCCACAGTGAAAGTCACTGTTAAAGGGGCCGTCACTGTTAAAGGGGTGGTCACTGTGAAAGTCACTGTTAAAAGGGTGGTCACTATTAAAGGGGCGGCAACTGTGAAAGTCACTGTTAAAGGGGCGGTCACCATGGAATCTACTGTTAAAGAGGCGGCCACCGTGAAAGTCACTGTTAAAGGGGGGGTCACCATTAAAGGGGTGGCCACCGTGAAAGTCACTGTTAAAGGGGTGGTCACCATTAAAGGGGCGTCCACCGTGAAAGTCACTGTTAAAGGGGTAGTCACCGTTTAAGGGGCGGCCACCGTGAAAGTCACTGTTAAAGGGACGGTCACCATTAAAGGGGCCCCCACCATGAAAGTCACTGTTAAAGGGGCGGTCATCGTTTAAGGGGCGGTCAACGTGAAAGTCACTGTTAAAAGGGCGGTCACTGTTAAAGGGGCGGCCACCATGAAAGTCACTGCTAAATGGGCGGTCACCGTGTAAGGGGTGGCCACCATGAAAGTCACTGTTAAAGGGGCGGTTACCGTTAAAAGGGGCGCCCACCATGAAAGTCACTGTTAAAAGGGCGGTCACCGTTAAAGGGGCAGCCACCGTGAAAGTCACTGTTAAAGGGGCGGTCACCGTTAAAGGGGCGGCCACTGTGAAAGTCACTGTTAAAGGGGCGTTCACCGTTAAGGGGGTGGCCACTGTGAAAGTCACTGTTATTTAATATATAATTGCAATAAATAAATACCCGAGCAACGCCGGGTAATCAGCTAGTATATTTATATTCATTGTGACCATTTTTGATTCTGACGCAGTGAAAAGTTTTCTTTGTTTGAGTATTAAAATTGTTGAATACGTTTTCCAGTCTTGGCATTCCAAAAAATTAATATAGCTCAAGACATCTAATCTTTATATACAATGTCCTTAAACTATTTTTACAAGGACCACTATGTACTTGCCTTTGTCATTAACTTTGCTTTAATGAAGGCACTTAGGACTTATACCCAGTTGTCTTTTATATTCCTTGAATACATGCTTGCATCTTGATGCTAGAAAGTGAATTAATCAATATCCTCCATGAAACACCAAGGGGTATGGGGAATGCATCTTTTTCAATATCCTTTTTTATTTAGTCAGAAGTACAAGGTTATGACACACAGGTTCCTTGATGAAGTAATTCTCTGGAGAAGTTAATATGCCAGTTAAATGACTTTTTCTTGTTATAGAAGACAAAATACAGTCATACTATGATGTACATTTTACAATCTAAGGAAGACATGACAACAGAACCACATGATGTCATTTTAGAATAGACGGAAAGAAAATATAGTAGGGACTTTGTAGAAGAAAAAAAAACTGAAATGCATTGTTCATGTATGATCAAGGCATTTACAATAAATAATGGAAAATGCTTCTGGTAAAGGGTATACAGTTCTGATTAAATGGAAGGGTTACCATCTTAAGGCCTGGTTCCCACATGCAGGTTTAGTCTAGTTTTTTGTAGCCAATGTTAAGAGTGTATGCAAAAGTACGTGAAGGTATAAAAGAAAAAAATAAATTAAAAGTCTTTTATCATCTGTTTTCTTCCACTACAATAATTGACAAAAAAAATAGCATTTTCAATTTATCGCTAATAAATAAACAATTCCTCTGTATACAACCTCACTAAAGCCAGAAATTCACCAATCCCAGTAGTTACTACTTGTAGCAAGATAGAGACTCTGGTAGGCAGGGGCGTAGCTATAGGGGATGCAGAGGTAGCAGAAGCCTGAGGGGGCCCAAAGACCCTTGTTCCACATAAGAAGACACCAGTTTTATAGCAAATGCATACTGGTCAAGTTGTCGGCTGGAGGGAAGGGGTTAGGTCAGGAATTTGGCATGGGGGAAGGGAGGTGCCGTTTCAATTTTTGCCTCAGGCAGCATGAAGGCTATGTGCTTCCCTGCCCCTGGCCACAAAGCACTGAGGGAGGGGGGGCCCAAGCTGAACTCTTGCACCAGGGCCCATGAACCTTTAGCTACACCCCTGCTGGTAGGTGCAATCAACAGTGGTCCATACAATGTATTTCAATCCCCCACCACTGAATTGTTGCTGTTGAAGATCAGTGTCACTCTTTCATACAATTCATGTATATCGATCTTCAAGGGACTCAGATCTATTGATCTCCATATACAGTAAGTCACAGGGAAGTCACAATCCCGCTGTCAGCTAGACAGTGCTGATTCTGGTCTTTTTTGCTGCCTGAGGCAAAAATTTAAATGGTGCCCCTCCACCTCTTGCTAAATTCTAAATCCAACTTCCCCCCCTAGCCCTGCTATTAAATACATATTTAGATGGACATTACATACAGGTCTACAAATCATGCAAGGTAACACAGCACTACATACCTTCTCTGATGTAGCAGTTCTCATCTTCTCCATTCGGTGATCAGACTGCCTTGATAACTTCTTTCAGATACATCTTGTCTCTAGAGTTTGAAACAGAGACATCTTAGATTCCTCATTTATCAATCATCATCCCCCCTCATCCCTCTCTTTATGTAGTACCCCAGGATTAAAATTCCCCCTCTGTACTGGTAGAATATATAGTAGCCCCTCCGTAGTAATAGTATATATAAAATGGCCCCTCTGCATCGGTAGTATATATTATGCCACCTCCATCATAGTAAATTCCGGTATAATGGTTGGCTCTGTCGTATATATAATGGTCCTCTCTGTAGTATATATAATGGCTGCCTCTATAACATATATAATGCCACCTCTGTAGTATATAGAATGGCCCCCTCTGTATTAAAAGTATATAGAATGGATTCCTCTTTATTTATAGTATATATAATGACCCCCTCTGTATTGATAGTATATAAAATGGCCTTATCTGTGGTGCATATATGATTGGCCTCTCTGTATTGATGGTATATCAAATGGCTCCCTCTGTAGTACACAAAATTACCCCCTCTGTAGTGTATATAATTAGAGATGGCCTTGCGGTTCGCCCGGCGGTCGTTTCATGGCGAACTTTGCTCGTTCGTGGTTCTCCGAACATATGGCGATGTTCGCCGGTGCTATATTCTTTTGCATTATGCCGAACTTTAACCCATGACACATCCATCAGGTGGGACAGGACAGAAAATTGAGACATTTCAGCACATGGAAACACCCCCTACCCTTTAAATAAACCCGATCTGGCCGCCATTTTAAAGGACTGGGATAGGTGTGCTATCGATAGGTGTGACATACTGAGGGGTGTTATATACTTATAATATACTTTCTAACATAGAATGTATATTATAGTGCATTTGTATTGTGCAGCAGTTGTGTGCGGTTTTGTTGCGATACTGCAGCTATACAGAGAAACAAATGCTATTAGAACAACTAATTGCAACTGGTGTGATATACCAGTTACCCCCCCCAAAAAAAAAAAAATGATTGAGGCAGGGGTGTGATATACCTATAATATAATTTCTATACAGTGCATTTGTATTGTGCAGCATTTGTGTGTGGTTCTGCTGAGATACCACAGCTATACAGAGTGACAAACGCAATTGTAACAACTAATTGCAACTAACATGATATACCTGTTGCCCCAAAATAAACTGATTAAGGGGTTTGATATACCTGCTTCCAGTAATACTCATTAAGGGGTTCTATATACCTGCTTCCACAAACACTGCTCTTCTATAGGGACTTTGTCACAGGGTCATTTTGAAAATGACAGGCAGAGGTAGAGGCAGGCCATTTCGCAGGGGTGGTAGGGGTCGGGCAGGTGCACCAGGCCGTAGCTTAAGTGGGAAGTTGGAGAAGGTGCGTGCGATTACGTCAAAGGACGCCCAGAGTTGGTTGAGTGGCTGCTGTACCCTTCTCATCCTCTGTATCAGCACCCTCCTCACTCTCTGCTGTGTGCACCCCCAAAGACACCAACACCACCACCGCCATAGCCCCTCCACTCGAGGCAGAAGAATTATTTCCCCATTCATTCCCAGACCTTACCGATGCGTAGACATACTTGGCATCGGATCAGGAAGAGGTATCAACGGCCTCCACCCAGTGGTCTGATGACCGTACCCAGATCAGCCCAGGGAGCATGGGTCCCCGCTGTTGCTGCCTACTCCGAGATCTCTAATGTCAGTGGTGGTGAAGGTGACGATGATGATGTGTCGATAGACGTCACATGGGTGCCCACAAGAGAGGAAAAGGAGGGAAGTTCAGAGGGAGAGACAGAGCAGCAGATAGGGAGGAGAAGGAGGAGAAGCAGGCAGAAAATTGCAGTGCACAGGAGGCAAAAATCAGACTGCAAATGTATCTGGAGCGAGCCATCCACCATGCATGGTCACATCTGGCGCTCCCAGGATGCCAGCACATGGCTCCGCAGTATGCTCTTTTTTTAACGTGTCAGCTGCTGACTATAGTGTTGCCATCTGCAGCCTGTTCCGTCAAAGCATAAGTCGCGGTAAGCCCAACACTCACCCAGGGACAACCGCCTTAAGTAGGCACCTGGCCTTCCATCACCGAGCCCAGTGGGAGCAGCACCGTAAGAGCTCACAAAGCCACACTCCCAGAGCTCCACGTCCTGCCCCTTTTCCTTCTCATTCTCCTCCTCTTTCCTCTGATTTGTCCCCCACTCCACCTTGCCATCGTCGCGTTCATCTGGCAAAAGGCAGGCTTCCGTGGCTCAAATGTTCGAGCGTAAAAAGATGATGACGCCGGATAACCCTCTTACCCAATGGCTGACTGCCAGCTTGTCAGAACTGCTAGCGCGCCAACTGCTGCCTTATAAACTGGTGGACTCGGAGGCCTTTAGAAATTTTATGGCCATGTTCAGCAGCAAGTGAATGTACATCTGGCACACAGTGTCGGTGACAAGATACATCTGACCACAGAAAGGTGGTCTAGCAAACACGAGCAGGAAAGTTACATAACTTTTACTGCCCACTGGGTGAACCTTCTGACGGCTGTCAAGCATGCAATCCGTGACACCCGTGTGGATTTAGTATTACCGCCATGGATTGCATGCAGGCCTGTCTCTTCTTCTCCTCCTCCTACTCCATCCTCCGTCTCCTCCTGGGCTGACTTCTCATTTTCCACTGCTACCACCTCTTCCGCTGCACCCCCTAGCCCCTATTCGACGTTGCCATGCTGAGCTGCGGCTGTTGTGCCTGGAAGCCAAGAGCCACACCGGTCCTGCACTGCTTTCAGCTCTGCGAACACATGCCGATCAGTGGCTAACCCCGCTCAATTTGACAGTTGGTAAAGTGTTTTGTGACAACGGTGCCAATTTGCTGAGGGCGCTGAAACAGGGCAAAATGACACACGTGCCGTGCATGGCACACATCCCAAACTTAGTTGTGCAGCAATTCGTTGCCAAATACCCTGGAGTCTAGGACGTCTTGCGGCAGGCCAGGAAAATCTCTGGCCATTTTAGAAGATCTTACATGGCCATGGCTCGCCTTGCTGCTGTTCAGCGGCGACACCATTTGCCTGTCAAACGTCTGATTTGTGACTGCCTGATGCACTGGAACTCCACCTTGTATATGCTTGATAGACTGCTCCTGCAAAAACGTGCCGATAACGACTACCTGTACGAACTCTGCGGCAGGACAGGTTCTGGGGAGCTTGGTTTCTTTTCACCACGCCAGTGACTGCTCGTGCACGATGCATGCAGACTTCTGAGGTCATTTAATGAGAACACCAAACTGGTCAATCGCAGACAGGGCACCATCAGTGACATCGTACCTTACGCCTTCTTTCTGGAGCGTGCATTGCATTGTGTCATTGATCAAGCTGTCGAGGAGCAGGAGCAGGAAGATGAGGAAGTCGCAATGCTGAATGAATTCTCAGCGGGGGCTACTCCATCTAACACAAGTCAGCAGGAGTCTGAAGAGAAGTCAGAGGAGGATGGTGCCTGGGGGGAGGAGGAGGAGCAAGAAGAGCAGTCTTTAAACTTTTCTGGGATCCCTGCTGTTGTCCGTGGATGGGGGGAGGAAACCGAGGACGATATTCTCCTGGGCGATGAGCAGGAGCCAGGCTGCTCCACCGCTTCAAAATACTGCAAATGAGGGCCTTCATGCTCCAGTGTTTGAAGAGGAATCCCCGTATAAAAAGCAGAAAAGGCAATGACCAGTTCTGGATGGCAACGTACTTAGACGCCCGGTACACACACAAAATAGTGGACATATTACCAGCATCACAGAGGGCTTCAGAATGCAGCATTTCCAGGCCTTGCTTCGGGAGATGCTGCATTCTGCAGTTGCGGGCGCTGGCAGAGGAATTTCCACCCACATAGAAACAGTTGCGAGTACCAATCCTACAGCGCATGCAAGAAGAGGGCGGTTTGAAGATGTGTTGGTAACTTTGCATATGGGATCATTCTTGCAAACAACGCATCGACAGCCGCCCTCCGTATCTCAGGGAATGCCTAGACCGACAGGTGTACAACTACATTGGGTTAACGACTGATGTGAACGCTCTGAGAAGCGAGGAACCCCTTGACTACTGGGTGTCTAGGCTTGACCTGTGGTCAGAGCTGGCAAAATTTGCCATGGAACTCTTGGTTTGCCCCTCGTCAATTGTCCTGTCCGAAAGGACGTTCAGCTCAGCAGGGGGTATCTTGACCAATAAGTGCACTCGCCTAGCTCACGACAGTGTGGACTACCTCACATTTCTAAAAATGAATAAGGCATGGATCTCAGAGGAATTCCACACCTGTGAAGACCACGCTTAATTGAATTTCCTCATGCCAGCCCACACATATCCGCCACCACCCAGAACAAAGAATGGTCCCTGTTTTATGTAAATACAGCGGTATAAAAGGCCTTTTCTGTCCAGTGAATGCCTAATGTTTGGGACCTCGGAGGAATTCAACACCTGTGATGACTACTTGTTATCAAATTTAAACTATTATCATTTGGGGTGTTTTCAAGTGGGGGCATTTCGTTAGCCATGTTTTTAATCCAATTTTATATTTTTTGTTCTTTTAACCCCTTAGGGACGCATGACGTACCGGTACGGCATGTTTCCCGAGTCCTTAAGGACCCATGACGTACCTACCGGTACGTCATGGGTTTAAACCGCGATTGTGGCGCGGCGGAGGTTAATCGGAACAGGATGCCCGCTGAAATCATTCAGCGGGCATCCTGTCACAACGCTGGGGGGTCCCGTGACCCCCCCGTATCGGCGATTGCCGGAAAACGCAGGTCAATTCAGACCTGCGGTTTGCGGCTTTACCTGCGGTTGTGGCGGTTCCATCGGGTCCCCATGCGGCTGTGGGGGGGACCCGATGGCATGGAAGGCAGCGCGATGTCTAAGAAAGGCACTGCGCTGCCTTCCGGTGAAGAGCCTGTGAGATCCAGCCCCCTGGATCTCACAGGCCCCGGAAGCTGTATGAGTAATACACACAGTATTACTCATACAGCCAATGCATTCCAATACAGAAGTATTGGAATGCATTGTAAAGGAATATACCCCCCAAAGTTCAAGTCCCAAAGTGGGACAAAAAAAAAGTGAAAAAAAAAAGTTGAAAAAAAAAAGTTTTCCCCCCCAAAAAATAAAGTTTCACGTAAAAATAAACAAAAACGTCATTTTCCCCAAATAAAGTTAAAAAAAATTGGTAAAAAATAGGGGGGCAAAAAAAGTATACATATTAGGTATCGCCGCGTCCGAATATCGACCAGCTCTATAAACATATCACATGACCTAACCCCTCAGATGAACACCGTAAAAAATAAAAAATAAAAACTGTGCTAAATAAACCATTTTTTGTCACCTTACATCACAAAAAGTACAACAGCAAGCCTTCAAAAAGGCGTTTGCCCACCAAAATAGTACCAATCTAACCGTCACCTCCTCCCGCAAAAAATTAGCCCCTGAGACAATCGCCCAAAAAATAAAAAAAACTATGGCTCAGAATATGGAGACTTCATTTTTTTTGTTTGAAAAAAGCTGATATTGTGTAAAACTTACATAAATAAAAAAAAAGTATACATATTTGGTATCGTTGCATTCATAATGACCGGCTATATAAAAATATCACATGACCTAACCTCTCAGATGAACACCGTAAAAAAAAAAAAAAAATTGTCACCTTACATCACAAAAAGTGTAATAGCAAGCGATCAAAAAGTCATATGCACCCAATAGTGCCAATCAAACCGTCATCTCATCCCACAAAAAATGAGACCCTACCTAAGATAATCGCCCAAAAACTGAAAAAACTATGGCTCTCAGAATATGGAGACACTAAAACATGATTTTTTTTTTTGTTTAAAAAATTATATTATTGTGTAAAACTTACATAAATAAAAAAAAGGTATACATATTAGGTATCGCCGCGTCCGTATTGACTGGCTCTCTAAAAATATCACATGACCTAACTCCTCAGATGAACACCGTAAAAAAAAAATAATAAAAACTGTCCAGCAAAATCTGCCTTCCAAAAACGTATGGCATTCTGAAATAGAAATTCTGAAATTTCATCTCCGTTTCCCAATAACTCTTGTGTAACACCTAAAGGGTTAACGACGTTTGTAAAATCAGTTTTGAAAAGCTTGAGGGTTTAGTTTCTTAGATGGGTCACTTTTATGGAGTTTCTACTCTAGGGTTGCATCAGGGGGGCTTCAAATGGGACATGGTGTCAAAAAAACCAGTCCAGCAAAACCTGCCTTCCAAAAACCGTATGGCATTCCTTTCCTTCTGTGCCCTGCCGTGTGCCAGTACAGCGGTTTACGACCACATATGGGGTGTTTCTGTAAACTACAGAATCAGGGCCATAAATATTGAGTTTGGTTTGGCTGTTAACCCTTGCTTTATAACCGGAAAAAAATTATTAAAATGGAAAATCTGACAAAAAAGTGAAATTTTTAAATTGTATCTCTAATTCCCATTAATTCTTGTGGAAAACCTAAAGGGTTAACGACGTTTGTAAAATCAGTTTTGAATACCTTGAGGGGTGTAGTTTATAGAATGGGGTCATTTTTGGGTGGTTTCTATTATGTAAGCCTCGCAAAGTAACTTCAGACCTGAACTGATCCCTAAAAATTGGGTTTTTGAAAATTTCGGAAAAATTTCAAGATTTGCTTCTAAACTTCTAAGCCTTGTAACATCCCCAAAAACTAAAATATCATTCCCAAAATGATCTAAACATGAAGTAGACATATGGGGAATGTAAAGTAATAACTTTTTTGGATGTATTACTACTGTATGTATTATAGAAGTAGAGAAATTGAAACTTGGAAATTTGCAATTTTTTACCAATTTTTGGTAAATTTGGTATTTTTTTATAAATGAAAATGATTTTTTTTTACTTCATTTTACCAATGTCATGAAGTACAATATGTGACAAAAAAAAAAGATCTCAGAATGGCCTAGATAAGTCAAAGCGTTTTAAAGTTATCAGCACTTAAAGTGACACTGGTCAGATTTGCAAAAAATGGCCTGGTCCTTAAGGTGAAATAGGGCTGAGTCCTTAAGGGGTTAAACATATGTATTTGGCATGTATTTGTACCGGCATTTGGCATGTATTTGTACTGGCCTGCAGTAAAATTTATATCTTTTGACCGTCTAATATTCCTCCAGCCACATAATCACTTGATGTTTTCTGTCCGGTAAATGAATAATTTTTGGGGCCTGTAGTCCATTGGCCTGCAGTAAAATTTATATCTATTTGCCGTCTAATATACCTCCAGCCACATAATCACTTGATCTTTTGCTCTAAGGTGAATGCCTAATTGTTAGGACCTCGGAGGAATTCGACACCTGTGACGACCACGTGTTATCGAATTTCACCTATTATCATTTGGGGTTTATTCAAGAGGGGGGATTTTGTTAGCCATGTTTTTAATTCAATTTTATATGTTTCGTTTTTTTAAACATATGTATTTGATATTTATTTGTAGTGGCCTAAAATTGATATCCAATGACCGTATAATATACCTCCTGCCACATAATCACTTGTTCTTTTCTATACATTGAATGAATAATTTTTGGGGCCTGTACTCCACTGGCCTGAAGTAAAATTGTTATCCAATGACCGTCTAATATACCTCCAGCCACATAATCACTTGATGTTTTCTGTGAATGCCTAATGTTCGGGGCCTGTGCTCCCGTGGGGCCTAAAATAAAAAAATTTCTACGCTCCAGCAGGCCACATTTTTGACAGTTTCCCTTTAAGATACATAAAAATGGCCCCTGATTAAAATACATATTTTTTGTGGGAATATTTGCCATTGATCCTCCTCTGGTATGTCACTGTCCATGTTGTGGGACGATTTGTGCACTTCTTGTAAGTATTTGATGGCTGCAATAATGAGCTGAAGGTTTTTCAGGTTCGATTGCCATTAAAGTGAATGGGGCCTACCGCGAACTTGCAATTCGCAAACATTTAATCGCATTCGAAAATCGTCCCGGCCGATGTTCACTATATATAATGTCCCCCTATGTTTTATTTAGAATTACCTGTTTTTATTATATATAATGGCACCATTCTCTAGTACTTTATATTTATATAATTAATAAACCATTAATAAAACATAAAATTGATATAATCAATGTTTGCAGAGTGCTGTTGTATTGTGTTTGGTTTTACTAAAGTGTTTTATTGCAGCAGAATCATGATGATACTTTTACTACAGCAATCTAATAATGACAATTTAGCATCAGTTGAAGTCCTAGAGTCCTCATATCTGCAGTTTTAATTGGTTTAAGATGTTAGATTTGTTTTTTATTCATTCATTAGTGTACAAAAGAATTCTCATTTTAATCATTTGTTGTTCTGTTGTTAACAGTATCTTGTTATGCATACTTGGTCAAGAGACTTACCAGAGTATGGCTAAAAAAAAAAAAAAAAGAATAATGCTGTGTTCATATGTTTTGATATGTTAAATCACATGTTTTGTATAAAATTGTGATTCAATATAATTCTGTGAATACAGTCCTATGCTGGATTCATATATGCATTTCTGATGCACTAAAAAAGAGTGGATCCAAATAAAGAAAAATAAAATGTATAAAGGAAGAACTTATAGTCTCCTATCTTTCATATTATTTCTTGGCTGAAAATACATTACTTCTGATGCACGAAAGGCTACTGTTCCATCTCTCCGTCGTGTCGATGAAAACAGCGGGGGAAGGGGGGGGCAATAGCAGACACTTGGGAGGCTCATTCCCGTCACGAACTGCTATTGGCTAGACCAGCGCAATATCCCCCCAAGTTGCCGGATGTTTTCGGCGGTAAGTATAATAACCTGTGTGAGGGGCTTGGGCATTTTGGGGGGCATTATAGGGGTTATCCCCTTTAAGAATTACCAGGCATAGCTCTGAACTTTTAGTAGTGGCAGTGCCTGGTAATGCAACTCTGTACCATTCAATTGAACAAATCTGAACTGAATTGTAACTACAGGTACATTCGCTGGACCTGGTAAACAATGAGGAGGAAATGACCCTCCCAGCAGCACCATGGCCCTTTAATCAGTGATTATTTTGGCCCCCACACCAATTTAACATTTATCACCTATACTAAGCATCAGTGATCAGTTTTTTTTTATTTTATATTTAACAATTTTTATTGTTTTTGAGGTCAATCACCAAAGAGATAAAAGGCACATTACATCAAGTTTGTAGACATTGCTTATGCAAAATGAGATAACAATGATAGGTCAACTTCGGTGGAAACTAAGTTACAAAAAAGGTTGCATAGGCAAAATATGCATGTTGAGGGGCACAAAGGAGAAAATAAACATAACGTAATAAAACTATACAATACAAAAACATAAGGGCATGATTTATGAGAAGCAAGCCACGTAGCCACAGATAGGGCATAATATAGTATGTAGACAGTAAGAGACTTGATGATACATAAAGATACAGAAATGTGTCAATGGAACCCTCTATATTGTTTCCAAGGGGACCAAAGAGCTAGGAAACAGGACCAGGAATGGAGCTCCCAGTGAGGGAGTTCTTCTAATCTATAAACCTGGTCAACTTTTTGGACCCACTTTGCCACATCTGGGACTTCAGGGGAGAGCCAAGAAGATGCTACCAGAAGTCTGGCTGCAGCTAATAGCATAAGAAAGAGAGATCTTCGCCATTTGTTTAAACCCCTAAGTCCCAGGCTAAGGAGAGTTAGCTCAGGGGTGCAGGTAAGGGTCGTCTGGCATATATGATTGCAGAGTTTTACTATTGTGCGCCACCAGTCGTTAATGGTTTGACATTTCCACCAAATTTGGAAAAAAGCCTTTAGAAGTTAGAGCTATTTGGAAAATAGAGCATAATTGACTCAGGAGTAGAGATGGCCTTGCGGTTCGCCCGGCGGTCGTTTCGTGGCGAACTTAGCGTTTTTGCGATTCGCCGAACATGCGAACATATGGAGAAATTTGCGCCCGCCATATTATTTTACATTGTGAAGAACTTTGACCCATGACACATCCATCAGGTGGTACAGGACAGCCAATTGAGACATTTCAGCACATGGACATACCCCCTACCTTATAAATAAACCTGATCTGGCCACCATTTTACATTCAGTGTTTTGCCAGTGTAGGGAGAGGTTGCTGTGTGGAGCAGGGACAGGCTGTTAGGGACACCAAACGCTAGCTAATAGGGCCACAAAAGTCATTTTAAGCACTAGTATAGGTGTGCTATCGATATGTGTGATACACAGAGGTGTGTGATATACTTATAATATACTTTTATAATGAGTCAAAAACACCTAGATCTATATAGTGATCACCTGGAAGTCAGGGGCCTAGGGGCTAGGGGCTTACTAGGGCCATTTTTATATAGGGTAAGGTTCCGGACGGGGTCGCTCTTATCAGGGCGGGTGGTCTGTGGTTAGGCTATCAGGGCCAGAATAGCACCCCCCTGTAGGGCAATATCAGGGACAGTTCTTTGCCCACCCTGTCCTTCAATACCACATCATCATCTAGCCCAGGGATGGATGTTTTTTTTGCTTTCCCTCCTGGATTCATCGATGTGCACTGGAACCCCCCGGATTGTGGTAGGACACATGGTTTCTGATTTGGTGCCGCTGAGCACCTGATTTAGTGCCGCCGAGCACTTGTTATTGTCTACCACATCTATGCTTTTTGCTTAACTTTAATAATTTAATTTATTTTCATTTTGAGGGATATCTTTTCCATTTCCATGTCCTCAAAATGGGTCCGCATCCGTTCCGCAATTTTGCAGAACGGGTGCAGACCCATTCATTTTCAATGGGGCCGGAATGTCCTGTCCGCATCCGAATTTACGGATCCACATCCGCATTTACGGATCCGCACTTCCGCATCTGTTGTGTGCGGTTCTGCTGCAATACCGCAGGTATATAGAGGGACAAGCGTTATTGGAACAAAACATTTCTACTGGTGTGATATACCAGTCGTCCCCCAAAAAAACTGGGGTGTTATATACCAATATACTTTCTTTATAGTGCATTTGGGTACTGTATAGTGCATTTGTGCATGCGCGTACCCAAAAATTATATTGCCAATATTTTGCATTGAATTTTTTTTTTATGGAGATCACAAATTCTAATAATACATCTGGTATGTCACTGTCCATGCTGTGGGACTATTTGTGCACTTCTAGTATTTTTTTCTTGGCTGCAAATATGAGCTGAAGGTTTTTCAGGTTTGCCTGCCATTAAAATGAATGGGACCCGCCGCGAACTAGCGGTTTGCGAACATTTGATCGCATTTGCGAACCGTCCCAGTAGATGTTCGTCCATCACTACTCAGGAGACTTGTACCATCTCGTAAAAATTGTGTAGCCACACTTAAATACGTATACATCTAGATATTTTGTGAGGGGTCAAAAAAGCCATAGAAATCTCCATAAGAGTCAAAAGACTCCCAGATCTCGCTCCCAAATGCCGATTATTGCTGGTTTGATGAGGGATACAGGTGTTTTCAAGTGGCTATATAGAATTGAGACGACTCTTTTGGGATTGTGTTTTGCACCAAGTGTTATGTCAAACCAGGAAGACATCAGTGATCAGTTTTAATGGCCTGGATAAACGCTATAACTTTGCTGGCTATTAGTGTTGAGCGCGAATATTCTAATTGCTAATTTTAATCGCGAATATCGCCACTTCAAGAATTAACAAATATTTAGAATATAGTGCTATATATTCGTATTCGCGAATAGTGTTGATCGCGAATATGCCAATTGTGAATTTATCACAAATTTTTAGCGAATATCTGCACTTAGCAACATACCTAGCAACCAATAGGAAAGTTGCCTACCCCTTAATGTTGAGTGCAAATATTCTAATAATAATTTTTTATCGCAAATATATTACATTGCCAATTTTAGCAATCAAGTAAATAACTGGAGATCACAAATTCTCGAATTTGCGAATTTATGGCGAATATTCAGCTACTGGCTATGAATCTCTAGGGTCCTGGTGTGCTGCTGTAGTTTTACTATTAGCATGTAGCATTGGGATCTGTAATGTTGTCTCAGAAAGAATGAGGGCTCTGCATTTCAATGTTAAATTGATTATTGTAAATAATGTAGAATGTTTTTTATTTTATTTTATAACTGAAGGTATACTGTACTTTAATCCAAACCTGCAGCAAAACTGAATTTGTGAATCCAGCCTGAGTATTGAACTTTGCACTCCCTTAGACTCGCATTTAAGAAAATTATAGTTACATTGTATTTCCATTGAAATGACTAGAATACACATTTTACAGATTGCCCTGTCAGAGACAAAAAGTCTAAATCAGCATTTAAATAAAAAGTTATTTTCATCTTTTCCAAGACTGCTGAAAAGTACCAGCAATCTTATTACAGCTGGAATTTATCACATTATGTTAGGCATCGCTGCTTACAATTGTGCTTTTATATTTATCCTTATCTTCTGATCAATTACTGCATAACAGCAGGTAAAGCTGAAAAAAGCCTCTTATGTATTGGTGAAAGCACTGGAAAGTGGAACATTATTTTACATATAAAATCTTGTTTCTTCTAAAATCTAATTTAAAAGTTATATGGAATCCAAGCTAAACAAAATAAAATCCTTGACAGGCGCAGGCTCTTTGTGGTACCTCATATTATTGATCAATGGGAAATGATTGACAATAAATTCACTTGCCAAATAGCAGGTTACAAAAGGAAAATACTGCTGGAATCCAATGGCAGGGACAAGGCCTGTACACAGGAAGCACCGGAGTCTTGAATAAGAGGTTTCAGTACTGAAGGATGAAGCAGAGCCAAGCAGGTAGAGCCGTTATTGGTAGCAACGGTGCAGGACCAAAGGATGCAGCAGAGCCAGGCAGGCGGAGCCATTACTGGTAGCAACGGTGCAGGACCGAAGGATGCAGTAGAGCCGAGGTCAGACGAGCAATGGGTCAGGGCAGGCGGCACAGGAACGTAGACAAGCAATCCGGGTCGGCAACAGGAGGTATCAGGATGTCACAGAGTAGTAGAGAAAACCGCAAGGAGGAGGAACAAACCAGAGAGCTAGTTCCAAGCAAGAGGACTGCACAAGCAGAAGCTAAACACAATACTCAAGCAATTAGTAACAGGCTTGAGAGGGTTAAATGTGAAACAGGAAGTAAGATGGCGCCCAGCTGAGACACTATCCACCATCTTAACTGAGGGAGAACTTGAGGGCAAGACAATCTGAACTAAACAGACATAGCAGGATAATTCCTGATAACTAGTTTCCAAAGTATCACAATAATAATCACTGTAAATGCACTGCTAGAAGTGTATAACCTATTGATTTACATCTGAAAAGCACTGAATATTTACAGATGCTACTGTGTATTCCACTCTAGCTGTTCAGAGAACCTACCACGTTTCCCAAAATTCAAAAAAAAATCTGTACCATACATTTCACTGGTATGAACACTGGAACAATCAATCTACTGCAATATTCCCCCCTGACCAATAAGCATTGTCCAGAGCTACCCCCCCCCCCCCCCCGGTAGTGATTAGGGTTAAGCGAACCAAACTTTAGGATTTCTGGACCCCGAACCCGAACATTTCAGTAAAAGTTTGGTTTCTTGTTCGGCGATTTCTTTGCGCTTTTTGAAATCAACAAGCGTTTAACTGTCGGACCTTAAAAGCCATCACAGCCATGCCTACTAATGGCATGGATGTGATTGGCCAGTGCAGCATGTGACCCAGGCTCTATATAAGCTTGAGTCACGTAGCGCTGCACGTCACTCTGCTGTTACTAGTGTAGGGAGAGGATGCGGCTGGTGATTTCAGGGAGAGAATAAGAGAGAATCTAACTCAGCGATCTACATACAATTAGTTGTGTGGGTGCAGGGCACAATCTTTTTACACTGCCCTGAGCCCATTGACTAAAAAAATTACTTTTATCGGTCTGTTAGTTAGGTTGGTGGTGGCGGCGGCCAATTTATGCAACCTCAGTGCACCAGCACTGCATCTGAGCTTTTGTGACATTCTAATCCAAGCTTGAAAAACTGCACTAATAATCTGGTTGTAAAAAATCACCCTTTTTTGGCAATATACAACATCTGGTGCATTTGCAGGATTAGTCAGTTTGCAATTTTAGCTAGAAATACAGGCAAAATTTTCTGGGTTTTTTAAAACACCCTTTTTGTGCAAAATACACTATTTTACATCCCTAGCTGCATCTGGACGTGTGAAATTCAAACATTATATATATCTTTCATATTCTGTTAGTAAAAAACCCACTTTTTTGGCAATATACAACATCTGGATTAGTCAGTGTGCAATTTAAGCTAGAAATAAAGCCATAATTTTCTGAGTTTTTAAAAACACACTTTTTTTTTAAAGTGGAAATATACAGAGGCTCTACTGTCAGAAATTCACGGATAGGTGCTCTCTCCGATTAGGCAGCACCTTTTGCCGAAGTGATAGATAAACAAATGGATATAAAATGGAGGGCACTCAAATGTCTAGGTACACATATGGATAAATCATAAATTATTTATTAGAAGTAAAATTGGAAACCACAAGGGTGTAAACAAGTGGTTCCAAATCAGGGTAATTTCAGCCACAATGCGTGATACTATTACATAAAACCACAGGGGTGTAAGAAAGGTGGTTCCAAATGAGTGGTGTCACAGTTATTTGAGCCACAATACTGTTCCGTTGTAAACCACAGGGGTATAAACAGGTGGTTCCAAAAAAGTGGCGTCAGAATAACTTGAGCCACGATGCGCAGTGTTCCGATATACTGATACAATTTGATACTAGTACAGGTGATCAGTCTGTATAGTATATTGAAATATATGTAAAATCCACGTTGGAGTGGGCTTGTATGTGCCCAGCTATGTGTAACGTGGGTATCCGGATATCAAAGGTAATAAAAAAATAAAATAAAAAAATAGTAAATAATAAAGTTCACTGTAAAAGCAATGAAGCAAATTGTGTTGTATTGCGGTGTTACAATTCCTTGTTGTGTCCAGGTAGATGGGGACAGTCTATTATATATTAAGGCTGGAATAGTCTTACCCCATCGGAGAGGTGTCCGGATAGGAGGTATGTGCTGGCAATGGTCCGATCCTGTGGAGCGTTGGTGCGCACGTCGACTTCTTCAGCTTCTTTGTCTGTAGTGGTGTCTCCTACTTCAGGTATCCTTGGTAGCGTCCCACGTGGTGTAGAGGATGGCGTCTCGCGTTGCTCGGGGTGAGTCTCCGGCGTCTCTGGTTACGTCCCACGTGGTGCAGAGGATAGCGTCTCACGTGACTCGGGACGTATCTGCGTCACTACGGTCAGCTGACTGGACACGTCATCTATTGTAGCCGGCTCTATTGGTAGCTTTTGCAGTCTTTCTTAATAGAACCAAATAAAATATAGCTGTAAAAACCGTATATGGGTCAAGCTACTGTCTGAATAGGAACCAAACGTGTTTCGGTGCACTCTTGCACCTTCATCAGTGGCAGACAGTTTTCCTAATTACCATCCTATTTATAGGGGAGGGATCTGTAGGGTGTCTTAGGTGTATGTAAAGACTGGAGTGGATCCATTAGTTTCTATATAGGATTCACATATTATTACCTTGATAGCTATGGGTGTTCAGCACCCAGAATGTGTCTTCTTTATTCGGTGGCTATATGTGCATATTCCTTGTCACATGTATGGCCATAGTAGGTTGCATATGGCATAGTTAGATTTAAAGGATAATAAAGAAATATAAAAAAAATATAAAAATAATGATGAGAATGGATTCCTTTGTGGCACAATGTGAATAGTAGTAGGCTATAGTGCCTGTGTGTATAAAGGGTAGGTGAGGGTAATACTCACTAGAATATATGAGAATATATATTTTCTCAATTCTGGTGTGAAGTTATTCAATGCCGTATATATGGCTATAGTGGGGTGCACATGTCTTCTTTAGGTGCAATTATAGTGATGGCAAAAGTAAAATCCATTGCCGCACAATGTAAATAGCAATAGGTTGTAATTAGGGATGAGCGAACCCGAACTGTATATGAGCGAACCCGAACCCGAACATTTTCGTAAAAGTCTGTGTTCGGGTTCGGTGTTCGGCGCTTTCTTGGTGCTTTTTGAAAAGCTGCAAAGCAGCCAATCAACAAGCGTCATACTACTTGCCCCAAGAGGCCATCACAGCCTTGCCTACTATTGGCATGGCTGTGATTGGCCAGTGCAGCATGTGACCCAGCCTCTATATAAGCTTGGGTCACGTAGCGCTGCATGTCACTCTGCTGATTCAAGCATAGGGAGAGGTTGCAGCTGCGACGTTAGGGCGAGATCAGGCAGTGATTAACTCCTCCAAAAGACTTCATTCTGTGATCGATCTGCAGCTGTGGATCATTGAAGTGCTAGTATTGACTTGCTCACTTTTTTGAGGTTGCCCAGAGCGTTTTTAGATCACTTTTTTTCTGGGGTGATCGGCGGCCATTTTGTGACTTGTGGTGCGCCAGCACAAGCTATCACCAAGTGTATTTAACCATCAATAGTGTGGTTATTTTGTGCTATATCCTACATCAGCTGCAGGCTGAGCCTGTGTCACCGAAGTGCATTTAACCATCAACAGTCTGGTTATTTTTTGGCCATATACTACATCAGCTGCAGGCTGAGCCTGTGTCACCGAAGTGCATTTAACCATCAACAGTCTGATTATTTTTTGGCCATATACTACATCTGGTGCAGGCTTAGCCTGTGTCACCCAAGTGCATTTAACCATCAACAGTGTGGTTATTTTTTGGCCATATACTACATCAGGGGCAAGTTGAGCCTGTCACCCAGCGCCTAAAAAATAGACCTGACATTTCTATTCAACCAAATCTGCACAGTTTTAGCTGGTCAAGTTATTTGTAGTGACCGTCAAAGCAGACTTTTTGTTCTGGGTTGAAAAAGCATTCCCAAATTTGCCATTCTGAAAATAACTAGTTTGTGGTATTTCAGGCCTACTTGAAATCTATCCCAAAAAGAAAATCTTACATTGAAGTTATTGATAGTGTCATTCAGAAAAACCTAAGACACACGCTAGCGTGCTGATAGAAGTGTCATTCTGTCATTAAACCTATAACTGTCACACAGCACAAAAAAAAAGAGGTCTCACATCTCTATTCAACCAAATCTGCACAGTTTTAGCTGGTCAAGTTATTTGTAGTGACCGTCAAAGCAGACTTTTTGTTCTGGGTTGAAAAAGCATTCCCAAATTTACCATTCTGAAAATAACTAGTTTGTGGTATTTCAGGCCTACTTGAAATCTATCCCAAAAAGAAAATCTTACATTGAAGTTATTGATAGTGTCATTCAGAAAAACCTAAGACACACGCTAGCGTGCTGATAGAAGTGTCATTCTGTGATTAAACCTATAACTGTCACACAGCGCAAAAAAAACCAGGACTCACATCTCTATTCAACCAAATCTGCACAGTTTTAGCTGGTCAAGTTATTTGTAGTGACCGTCAAAGCAGACTTTTTGTTCTGGGTTGAAAAAGCATTCCCAAATTTGCCATTCTGAAAATAACTAGTTTGTGGTATTTCAGGCCTACTTGAAATCTATCCCAAAAAGAAAATCTTACATTAAAGTTATTGATAGTGTCATTCAGAAAAACCTAAGACACACGCTAGCGTGCTGATAGAAGTGTCATTCTGTGATTAAACCTATAACTGTCACACAGCGCAAAAAAAAACAGGTCTCACATCTCTATTCAACCAAATCTGCACAGTTTTAGCTGGTCAAGTTATTTGTAGTGACCGTCAAAGCAGACTTTTTATTCTGGGTTGAAAAAGCATTCCCAAATTTGCCATTCTGAAAATAACTAGTTTGTGGTATTTCAGGCCTACTTGAAATCTATCCCAAAAAGAAAATCTTACATTGAAGTTATTGATAGTGTCATTCAGAAAAACCTAAGACACACGCTAGCGTGCTGATAGAAGTGTCATTCTGTGATTAAACCTATAACTGTCACACAGCGCAAAAAAAAACAGGTCTCTCATCTCTATTCAACCAAATCTGCACAGTTTTAGCTGGTCAAGTTTTTTGTAGTGACCGTCAAAGCAGACTTTTTGTTCTGGGTTGAAAAAGCATTCCCAAATTTGCCATTCTGAAAATAACTAGTTTGTGGTATTTCAGGCCTACTTGAAATCTATCCCAAAAAGAAAATCTTACATTGAAGTTATTGATAGTGTCATTCAGAAAAACCTAAGACACACGCTAGCGTGCTGATAGAAGTGTCATTCTGTCATTAAACCTATAACTGTCACACAGCACAAAAAAAAAGAGGTCTCACATCTCTATTCAACCAAATCTGCACAGTTTTAGCTGGTCAAGTTTTTTGTAGTGACCGTCAAAGCAGACTTTTTGTTCTGGGTTGAAAAAGCATTCCCAAATTTGCCATTCTGAAAATAACTAGTTTGTGGTATTTCAGGCCTACTTGAAATCTATCCCAAAAAGAAAATCTTACATTGAAGTTATTGATAGTGTCATTCAGAAAAACCTAAGACACACGCTAGCGTGCTGATAGAAGTGTCATTCTGTGATTAAACCTATAACTGTCACACAGCGCAAAAAAAACCAGGTCTCACATCTCTATTCAACCAAATCTGCACAGTTTTAGCTGGTCAAGTTATTTGTAGTGCCCGTCAAAGCAGACTTTTTGTTCTGGGTTGAAAAAGCATTCCCAAATTTGCCATTCTGAAAATAACTAGTTTGTGGTATTTCAGGCCTACTTGAAATCTATCCCAAAAAGAAAATCTTACATTGAAGTTATTGATAGTGTCATTCAGAAAAACCTAAGACACACGCTAGCGTGCTGATAGAAGTGTCATTCTGTGATTAAACCTATAACTGTCACACAGCGCAAAAAAAAACAGGTCTCACATCTCTATTCAACCAAATCTGCACAGTTTTAGCTGGTCAAGTTATTTGTAGTGACCGTCAAAGCAGACTTTTTGTTCTGGGTTGAAAAAGCATTCCCAAATTTGCCATTCTGAAAATAACTAGTTTGTGGTATTTCAGGCCTACTTGAAATCTATCCCAAAAAGAAAATCTTACATTGAAGTTATTGATAGTGTCATTCAGAAAAACCTAAGACACACGCTAGCGTGCTGATAGAAGTGTCATTCTGTGATTAAACCTATAACTGTCACACAGCGCAAAAAAAAACAGGTCTCACATCTCTATTCAACCAAATCTGCACAGTTTTAGCTGGTCAAGTTATTTGTAGTGACCGTCAAAGCAGACTTTTTGTTCTGGGTTGAAAAAGCATTCCCAAATTTGCCATTCTGAAAATAACTAGTTTGTGGTATTTCAGGCCTACTTGAAATCTATCCCAAAAAGAAAATCTTACATTGAAGTTATTGATAGTGTCATTCAGAAAAACCTAAGATACACGCTAGCGTGCTTATAGAAGTGTCATTCTGTGATTAAACCTATAACTGTCACACAGCGCAAAAAAAACAGGTCTCACATCTCTATTCAACCAAATCTGCACAGTTTTAGCTGGTCAAGTTATTTGTAGTGACCGTCAAAGCAGACTTTTTGTTCTGGGTTGAAAAAGCATTCCCAAATTTGCCATTCTGAAAATAACTAGTTTGTTGTATTTCAGGCCTACTTGAAATCTATCCCAAAAAGAAAATCTTACATTGAAGTTATTGATAGTGTCATTCAGAAAAACCTAAGACACACGCTAGCGTGCTGATAGAAGTGTCATTCTGTGATTAAACCTATAACTGTCACACAGCGCAAAAAAAACAGGTCTCACATCTCTATTCAACCAAATCTGCACAGTTTTAGCTGGTCAAGTCATTTGTAGTGACCGTCAAAGCAGACTTTTTGTTCTGGGTTGAAAAAGCATTCCCAAATTTGCCATTCTGAAAATAACTAGTTTGTGGTATTTGAGGCCTACTTGAAATCTATCCCAAAAAGAAAATCTTACATTGAAGTTATTGATAGTGTCATTCAGAAAAACCTAAGACACACGCTAGCGTGCTGATAGAAGTGTCATTCTGTGATTAAACCTATAACTGTCACACAGCGCAAAAAAAAACAGGTCTCACATCTCTATTCAACCAAATCTGCACAGTTTTAGCTGGTCAAGTTATTTGTAGTGACCGTCAAAGCAGACTTTTTGTTCTGGGTTGAAAAAGCATTCCCAAATTTGCCATTCTGAAAATAACTAGTTTGTGGTATTTCAGGCCTACTTGAAATCTATCCCAAAAAGAAAATCTTACATTGAAGTTATTGATAGTGTCATTCAGAAAAACCTAAGACACACGCTAGCGTGCTGATAGAAGTGTCATTCTGTGATTAAACCTATAACTGTCACACAGCGCAAAAAAAAACAGGTCTCACATCTCTATTCAACCAAATCTGCACAGTTTTAGCTGGTCAAGTTATTTGTAGTGACCGTCAAAGCAGACTTTTTGTTCTGGGTTGAAAAAGCATTCCCAAATTTGCCATTCTGAAAATAACTAGTTTGTGGTATTTGAGGCCTACTTGAAATCTATCCCAAAAAGAAAATCTTACATTGAAGTTATTGATAGTGTCATTCAGAAAAACCTAAGACACACGCTAGCGTGCTGATAGAAGTGTCATTCTGTGATTAAACCTATAACTGTCACACAGCGCAAAAAAAAAACAGGTCTCACATCTCTATTCAACCAAATCTGCACAGTTTTAGCTGGTCAAGTTATTTGTAGTGACCGTCAAAGCAGACTTTTTGTTCTGGGTTGAAAAAGCATTCCCAAATTTGCCATTCTCAAAATAACTAGTTTCTGGTATTTGAGGCCTACTTGAAATCTATCCCAAAAAGGATATCTTACATTGAAGGTACTGATAGTGTCATTCAGAAAAACCTAAGACACACACTACCGTGCAGATAGAAGTCTGATTCTGTGATTAAACCTTAACCTGTCACACAGTGCAAAAAAAAAACAGGTCTCACATTTCTATTCAATGGTCTGCCGGGTGTTCACTCCAAGGTCATGGAAGTCAAGCCTGCGGCCACCCCGTTCTCCGAGGGATATGTCCTGAAATCCAGCTGAAAGCTGCAGAACATCAGTCGGAGGTCTCTCCACTACTGGCGGGCCTCTCTGGCGCCCTCTTCCCACAAGCAAAGGCTCGGCTAGTGGCTGCTGGGGTCTTTCAATGCGTCTAGGTTCTTGAGCCTCTTGCTCCTGTCCAGGCTGTCCTTGGCTGGGCTGCCCCCTGGCACGTGCTCTTCCGTGGGCTCTGGCTCGTCCACTCATCTTCTATTCCTGAGAGGATATAAACCGCTAATAAGGTCAATCTGCCGCCTAGCAGCTCCGCCGTGGCACAATCACCTCAGAACTCGCACACTGGTGACTTTAGGTATCTTCACTGGTCACTTTGAGCAGAATGATGACATCCGAGTCACGGCACCAAATGTAACCCTCTTTTCCTTGCACCATCTGCGACACCTCCAGCTTTCACACTCACTCGGTCACCCGCTCCTCCAGGCATAAACTCTAAGTGGACTCTAAGGGACGACACTCAGGTCTTCTGTGGTTTAAAGCTTTATTGAGGTGTAGTGCACTTGGCTGGAGCCTGTAATACAACAGGGAAACACTGCCACTATGTGGTATACAGCCAGGTCACCAGCCCACCTATATCATAACAGGCAGTCATTATATTACATTCCCACATACATGTTACAGGATATAACAAAGCATACAGAAAAATGAACAAGAGAAAATCATTAACAAAGATATTGCAGCAGGGTGACCTGGAATACAGCATGTCTTGCAGCCATTTTAGGAAGAACACATGTCTCTTTAACTGTACATCATCTACTCAGCCTAGCATGTGCTGCAGGGTTTAAAGGCTGCTAAAAAACATACAGTCACCTCTTTACATTCTACAGAACTATTATGGGTATATATTATAACTTTTTACAATAGATAAATGAACTTTAGCTTTAGAGAACTTAGACAGAGATCCTACCTCCTTCACAGTAAATGTCTGCACTGAGGAGACCAAACCAAGTAGCAGAATACACAGGGGGCTTTCTGGAAGAGTCCACTGTAAAGACTCTGTCTGTTAAAACTTTCCTCAGTTATCTAATAGCACATTTGAAGATGTTTATTTAGCATGTCCTGACTCTCTGCTAACAGCTTATGAATATATGGAACTATATTTAACAAGTGATCATTGCTGCAGCTCCTGTATATTGGTATGACCCTATTGCAAACCTGCAGACTGGATATTTGGTGAAACTTCATGTGGTTCATATCGACTGTACTACACCACTGACTTGGTGCCTGGGCCTAAATGTGTGACAGTGGCCTGTTCCAGTGGTGGGTGACGTGAAGCCTGATTCTCTGCTATGACATGAAGACAGATTCTGCGCTGACATAAGGCCAGATTCTCTGTTACGGGACCTCTCTCCTCTGCCTGGGCCTAAATGTGTGACAGTGGCCTGTTCCAGTGGTGGGTGACGTGAAGCCTGATTCTCTGCTATGACATGAAGACAGATTCTGCGCTGACATAAGGCCAAATTCTCTGTTACGGGACCTCGCTCCTCTGCCTGGGCCTAAATGTGTGACAGTGGCCTGTTCCAGTGGTGGGTGACGTGAAGCCTGATTCTCTGCTATGACATGAAGACAGATTCTGCGCTGACATAAGGCCAGATTCTCTGTTACGGGACCGCTCTCCTCTGTCTGGGTGCCGAGGCCTAAATGTGTGACAGTGGCCTGTTCCAGTGGTGGGTGACGTGAAGCCTGATTCTCTGCTATGACATGAAGACAGATTCTGCGCTGACATAAGGCCAGATTCTCTGTTACGGGACCGCTCTCCTCTGCCTGGGTGCCTGGGCCTAAATGTGTGACAGTGGCCTGTTCCAGTGGTGGGTGACGTGAAGCCTGATTCTCTGCTATGACATGAATACAGATTCTGCGCTGACATAAGGCCAGATTCTCTGTTACGGGACCTCTCTCCTCTGCCTGGGTGCCTGGGCCTAAATGTGTGACAGTGGCCTGTTCCAGTGGTGGGTGACGTGAAGCCTAATTCTCTGCTATGACATGAAGACAGATTCTGCGCTGACATAAGGCCAGATTCTCTGTTACGGGACCTCTCTCCTCTGCCTGGGTGCCTGGGCCTAAATGTGTGACAGTGGCCTGTTCCAGTGGTGGGTGACGTGAAGCCTGATTCTCTGCTATGACATGAATACATATTCTGCGCTGACATAAGGCCAGATTCTCTGTTACGGGACCTCTCTCCTCTGCCTGGGTGCCTGGGCCTAAATGTGTGACAGTGGCCTGTTCCAGTGGTGGGTGACGTGAAGCCTGATTCTCTGCTATGACATGAATACAGATTCTGCGCTGACATAAGGCCAGATTCTCTGTTACGAGACCGCTCTCCTCTGTCTGGGTGCCGGGGCCTAAATGTGTGACAGTGGCCTGTTCCAGTGGTGGGTGACGTGAAGCCTGATTCTCTGCTATGACATGAAGACAGATTCTGCGCTGACATAAGGCCAGATTCTCTGTTACGGGACCTCTCTCCTCTGCCTGGGTGCCTGGGCCTAAATGTCTGACAGTGGCCTGTTCCAGTGGTGGGTGACGTGAAGCCTGATTCTCTGCTATGACATGAAGACAGATTCTGCGCTGACATAAGGCCATATTCTCTGTTACGGGACCTCTCTCCTCTGCCTGGGTGCCTGGGCCTAAATGTGTGACAGTGGCCTGTTCCAGTGGTGGGTGACGTGAAGCCTGATTCTCTGCTATGACATGAAGACAGATTCTGCGCTGACATAAGGCCAGATTCTCTGTTACGGGAACTCTCTCCTCTGCCTGGGCCTAAATGTGTGACAGTGGCCTGTTACAGTGGTGGGTGACGTGAAGCCTGATTCTCTGCTATGACATGAAGACAGATTCTGCGCTGACATAAGGCCAGATTCTCTGTTACGGGACCTCTCTCCTCTGCCTGGGCCTAAATGTGTGACAGTGGCCTGTTCCAGTGGTGGGTGACGTGAAGCCTGATTCTCTGCTATGACATGAAGACAGATTCTGCGCTGACATAAGGCCAGATTCTCTGTTACGGGACCTCTGTCCAATTGATATTGGTTAATTTTTATTTTTTTTATTTTAATTTTAATTCATTTCCCTATCCACATTTGTTTGCAGGGGATTTACCTACATGTTGCTGCCTTTTTCAGCCCTCTAGCTCTTTCCTGGGCTGTTTTACAGCCTTTTTAGTGTCCAAAAGTTCGGGACGAAGTTCGGATCGGGTTCGGATCCCGAACCCGAACATTTCCGTGAAGTTCGGCCGAACTTCTTGAACCCGAACATCCAGGTTTTCGCTCAACTCTATTGAAAAACTATTCCCAAATTTGCCATTCTCAAAATAACTAGTTTCTGGTATTTGAGGCCTACTTGAAATCTATCCCAAAAAGGATATCTTACATTGAAGGTACTGATTGTGTCATTCAGAATAACCTAAGACACACGCTACCGTGCAGATAGAAGTCTGATTCTGAGATTAAACCTTAACCTGTCACACAGTGCAAAAAAAAACAGGTCTCACATTTCTATTCAAGCAAATCTGTACTGTTTTAGCTGGTCAAGTTATTTGTAGTGACCGTAAAAGCACACTTTTTTTTCTGGGCTGAAAAACTATTCCCAAATTTGCCATTCTCAAAATAACTAGTTTCTGGTATTTGAGGCCTACTTAAAATCTATCCCAAAAAGGATATCTTACATTGAAGGTACTTATAGTGTCATTCAGAAAAACCTAAGACACACGCTACCGTGCAGATAGAAGTCTGATTCTGAGATTAAACCTTAACCTGTCACACAGTGCAAAAAAAAAACAGGTCTCACATATTTATTCAAGCAAATCTGTACTGTTTTAGCTGGTCAAGTTATTTGTAGCGACCGTAAAAGCAAACTTTTTTTTCTGGGTTGAAAAACTATTCCCAAATTTGCCATTCTCAAAATAACTATTTTCTGGTATTTGAGGCCTACTTGAAATCTATCCCAAAAAGGATATCTTACATTGAAGGTACTGATAGTGTCATTCAGAAAAACCTAAGACACACGCTACCGTGCAGATAGAAGTCTGATTCTGAGATTAAACCTTAACCTGTCACACAGTGCAAAAAAAAAAACAGGTCTCACATATTTAGTCAAGAAAATCTGTAGTGTTTTAGCTGGTCAAGTTATTTGTAGCGACCGTAAAAGCACACTTTTTTTTCTGGGTTGAAAAACTATTCCCAAATTTGCCATTCTCAAAATTGTGGTGAACGGGAACAATGAGGGAAACATCTAATAAGGGACGCGGACGTGGACATGGTAGTGGTGGTGTTAGTGGACCCTCTGGTGCTGGGAGAGGACGTGGCCGTTCTGCCACAGCCACACGTCCTAGTGTACCAACTACCTCAGGTCCCAGTAGCCGCCAGAATTTACAGGGATATTTGGTGGGGCCCAATGCCGTTCTAAGGATGGTAAGGCCTGAGCAGGTACAGGCATTAGTCAATTGGGTGGCCGACAGTGCATCCAGCACGTTCACATTATCTCCCACCCAGTCTTCTGCAGAAAGCGCACAGATGGCGCATAAAAACCAAGCCCATCGGTCTGTCACATCACCCCCATGCATATCAGGGAAACTGTCTGAGCCTCAATTTATGCAGCAGTCTCTTATGCTGTTTGAAGACTCTGCTGCCAGGGTTTCCCAAGGGCATCCACCTAGCTCTTCACCAGGGGTGGAAGAGATAGAATGCAGTAACGCACAACCACTTATGTTTCCTGATGATGAGGACATGGGAATACCACCTCAGCACGTCTCTGATGATGACGAAACACAGGTGCCAACTGCTGCGTCTTTCTGCAGTGTGCAGACTGAACAGGAGGTCAGGGGTCAAGACTGGGTGGAAGACGATGCAGGGGACGATGAGGTCCTAGACCCCACATGGAATGAAGTTCGTGCCACTGACTTTCACAGGTCGGAGGAAGAGGCAGTGGTGAGACCGAGCCAACAGCGTAGCAAAAGATGGAGCAGTGGGCAAAATCAGAACACCCGCCGCCAAGAGACTCCGCCTGCTACTGACCGCCGCCATCTGGGACCGAGCACCCCAAAGGCAGCTTCAAGGAGTTCCCTGGCATGGCACTTCTTCAAACAATGTGCTGACGACAAGACCCGAGTGGTTTCCACGCTGTGCCATCAGAGCCTGAAGCGAGGCATTAACGTTCTGAACCTTAGCACAACCTGCATGACCAGGCACCTGCATGCAAAGCATGAACTGCAGTGGAGTAAACACCTTAAAAACAAGGAAGTCACTCAGGCTCCCCCTGCTGCCTCTTCTGCTGCTGCCGCCTCGGCCTCTTCTGCTGCTGCTGCCGCCTCGGACTCTTCTGCTGCTGCTGCCGCCGCCTCGGCCTCTTCCTCTGCCTCTGGAGGAACGTTGGCACCTGCCGCCCAGCAAACATGGGATGTACCACCAACACCACCACCTGCGTCACCAAGCATCTCAACCATGTCACACGGCAGCGTTCAGCTCTCCATCTCACAAACATTTGAGAGAAAGCGTAAATTCCCACCTAGCCACCCTCGATCCCTGGCCCTAAATGCCAGCATTTCTAAACTACTGGCCTATGAAATGCTGTCATTTAGGCTGGTGGACACACACAGCTTCAAACAGCTCATGTCACTTGCTGTCCCACAGTATGTTGTTCCCAGCCGCCACTACTTCTCCAAGAGAGCCGTGCCTTCCCTGCACAAACAAGTGTCCGATAAAATCAAGTGTGCACTGCGCAACGCCATCTGTGGCAAGGTCCACCTAACCACAGATACGTGGACCAGTAAGCACGGCCAGGGACGCTATATTTCCCTAACTGCACACTGGGTAAATGTAGTGGCGGCTGGGCCCCAGGCGGAGAGCTGTTTGCCGCACGTCCTTCCGCCGCCAAGGATCGCAGGGCAACATTCTTTGCTTTCTGTCTCCTCCTCCTCCTACTCAGCTTCCTCCTCCTCTTCTTCCACCTGCTCATCCAATCAGCCACACACCTTCACCACCAACTTCAGCACAGCACGGGGTAAACGTCAGCAGGCCATTCTGAAACTCATATGTTTGGGGGACAGGCCCCACACCGCACAGGAGTTGTGGCGGGGTATAGAACAACAGACCGACGAGTGGTTGCTGCCGGGGAGCCTCAAGCCCGGCCTGGTGGTGTGCGATAATGGGCGAAATCTCGTTGCAGCTCTGGGACTAGCCGGTTTGACGCACATCCCTTGCCTGGCGCATGTGCTGAATTTGGTGGTGCAGAAGTTCATTCGCAACT